>NC_061087.1:41245574-41337647 GCF_015104395.2 Macrobrachium nipponense | reverse complement strand
GGTGTAGAAAGAGGAAACCTAGTTCTAACGGAAAGTCCTCTGTGTTCCAAATTCTGTGTCTGAGAAGCGGGAACTGGATCCTACGCAAATAGACTGGACTTTTAATTTCAGAGTCGCTGTTTATTAAGAGGATGAAACCGGAATTGAACAACAACTCGTTCGGTATTCAACTAGTTATCTTATAGTTTCATAGTAGGTACACAACGTGGGTCGTTAGCCATTTTATTTTTGAGTGTGGTGGTTTGTTTACTTTCATCTTATTTTTATTTTTGTATGTTTCGCGTTTGTTTTTGTTTTAGTTTTTTTTTTTTTTTTTTTTTTGTAATTTTTAGTTTGTATGTGATGTTCATTCATTTTACTGTAATGTTTAGTGATTTCTCATCCCTGTCATTTTTTCAGCCTGATGATGAGGTTTTAAATCTCGAAAGCTCGTAAAATAGTGTTCTTCCTGGTCTTGGCATTATTATTTATCATCAAGCTAAGATTTCCAAGTAGCCGCCCAATTACTGAGATTATATATATATATATATATATATATATATATATATATATATATATTTATATATATATATATATATATATAATATATATACATATATACACATATATATTTGCGTGTGTGTGTGTGCGCCTGTGTTTGATTAACTGGACTAATCGGACTATTTAGGTTCACAAACTGAATTAGCTGATGCCTAAAATACACAGTAATTTCTCTCAGGAATATTTTTTTTTTTTTTTTTTTTTGTTTTTTTGCAAAGCAAAGGGGGTAGGGGGAAATTCAAGACTTACTTAAAAATATTGTCAGCCTGACATTTTCATTATTGTCTATAAAAACAGACAACCATTGAAAAAAGCAAGACATTTGTTGAAGGAGACTCCCTTCTACACCGAGCTTGAATGATAGGCCAAATCCTAACCTAATCAAAGAGGCCTGAACTTGGGCATGGAACTGGCAGGTGCCTCACTGTCATGAGAACCAGTCATTCACTTGGCATGAGTTGTCGACCGTCACTTGCTTCTGTGCATGATAATTGCACCTTATCCTCATCCGACAATGGGCAGTTCCCACCCTCTTGGCAAGTCTGCGCATCTCCACGAGAGTTTGTGTGTTAACCTTCAACTTTGTCTGGTTACTACCGGCCACTCACCTATGAATGCTGCTAAAACCCCATTGCTCTCCGCTTTATCGGTGTGTGTGTGTGTGTGTGTGTGTGTGTCTTTACATACGTAAGCTTAAGTGTTGAAGAAAAAGACGCTCATGCATACTTTACAGGACTATTTAAGGAAACATGAGTTCTCGGGTGCACCCAGAACATATCACAGAGGAACAACAATATGTAATGATATTTAATTTTTCTAGAGAGGCTTTAGGACTTTATGCGCTCCACCGTCAAAAACATACAAAGGATGACGCAACATATTCAGTGGCGTGAATTAATCTTTCCTGGATTTCACCAATTTGTGTTGATGATGAATATTGTTTAAATAATTTATTTGTCACCTAATTATCATAGTACAGTATGCAGCAAAACTCGAGTGACCCG
The DNA here is from genome assembly GCF_015104395.2 of Macrobrachium nipponense. Classification (NCBI taxonomy): domain Eukaryota; kingdom Metazoa; phylum Arthropoda; class Malacostraca; order Decapoda; family Palaemonidae; genus Macrobrachium; species Macrobrachium nipponense. The sequence continues at coordinate 41,336,103 of NC_061087.1, read as the reverse complement.
ATTTCAGTTTTAGTGATTTTCGTTCAAAAAGTGACTAACTGGCAATCTTACCTTCTTCACATTTCTAATGACACTGAATTGCAACGGCGAAACATTTGGAACTTCGCTCATAAAAAGATACAGTTCATTTAGCATGGTTTTATAGTATAATGTTATATATTTTTTATCAAAATATAGCTAGGTCATTAGAAAAAAACATTAACACCTTAGTTTTTAATCATGGTAAATATGAAAAGACGTAAATATTAAACGAATTTTACATGTTAGCCATCATAGTAATTTATTTAATGTAATGAACGTAACGGAGATGTAGTTGTGGGCGTGGCCTAACATTACGTCAACTGTGGTCATTTGCCAAACATGGTTGGAGCAACCCGACAGCGACCGGAAACGTCACCCCCAACAAGGAGAGCTATAGTTGAGCTGCATCTCGCCAGATTTTCAAAAAAAAAAAGACATAGCTAATCGTCTTAATATCAACAAGACAACTGTGTATAGATGGCTAAAACGATACAACGACGGAGAAGGATTGAAAAGCCACCCTAGATCTGGGAGACCCCGCTGCACAACCGCAGAAGAAGACGAAGTGTTAATTAACTTTATAACCAAACACCCGTTTTCGTCATCATTTTCAGTGAAACGAGAAACAAATATACAAACATCAGTTGACACTGTAAGACGTCGGTTTCGAGAAGCTGGTCTTCTATGTAGGAAACCTGCGCTCAAGCCTCTACTTACACAGACGCATATGGACCATCGTCTCGGGTTTGCGCTCGAATATCTGTCCAAGAGCGAGCAGTTTTGGGAAACTGTTATATTTTGTGACGAGAAGACTTTTTGCAACGACCAACAGGGAAGACTGCACTACTGGCGTCCAGGAAAAACCAGGTAATGAACATTTACTTATTTTGCCTTATATTTTTACGTGGTAGCCTAGGTGTGATATACTTTGTATTATAGGCCTAGTCTGTATATATGCTAAAGCTTTAATGAATAGTAATTCCTCTTACACTGGTTTTGTTAAACCTGCTGACAAATATCTTTAATGGAAGTTACGATGTAATCAGGGAGAAATAATGCAAGAGAAGATATAAATTAATCTGACCTAGGGTGGGAGTTGGGAATTGTCATTACTGAGGAAGCAGTTTTAAATATCTATAAAATCCCGCCTCCGCTTCGACCGCCTGCGCTTCGAAGTGTTTGCTTGGCGGAAAACCAGTCGCAGAGGAAGTTCGTGCTAGCTTTCCTTCGAGTCTCGTGAATGTTTGAATACACATTGCACTGACTTAAAAGTCGTTTAAGGTTACTATGCTATGACAACTTTCCTTATGCCTCTTTTCCGAATTCATAATATATACTATTAGGCCTACAACCAAAGATTTCTTTTAATTATTTCACTGTAAAACTAAGTCTGGCAGAAAATACAACTGACGTAGCTGTTTCTAATATTTAAATAAGTTTTGGTTAAATGCATATTAAAGAACTGTATATATATATACATAGTTTTATAGAATAACCTTATAGTGTTTTCTTAACAATGCACTTCAAGTCTTAAAAGTTAAAAGTTCGGTGTTATAGCAATATTACTGAAAGTATGGCTTAATAAAGCGCCAGTTCTTTTTTTCTAATCCATAAGAATCTATTGATGAGAGGAAGAACTGCAGTTAAAACAGTTTCTTTTATATTTAAAAGTAAGCCCACTGTCATTGTTTCTCTCCGAATATCTGTAAATTTATATTTTCTCTAAATCCTTCTCTCTATTTTTTTCAGATTTGAGGATAAATATGTAGAACCAAATCGACGAAGTGGGAGATACCGCTGGCCTTTGGGGTTGGATGGCGTCTTGCGGACCAGGTGCTTTAGTGCCAATCCAGGAGCGATTAAATGGCAGGCAGTATGTTGACATTCTTGACGAGGTGCTGATTCCATCTGTTAGGATGCTACTGATTCCGGAACCGTTGCCCATATCTTGGCAATGGACAAACTCCTCTGTTCATAATAGCATGCCAGTAAGAAAGTGGTTACAGCAGCATCCAGAAGTTATTCGGATCGACTGGCCTGCAAAATCTCCGGATCTCAATCCCATTGAAAATTTATGGGCCATTATGACAAAGGAATGGGATGGCTCCGTTCTGAACAGTAAACAAGCCATCATAAGCCATTGCTTGTCAGTGTAGGAGTCAATGCGTGGGGAAAATATTTGCAGTAGACTGGTTGACAGTATTCCTAGACGGCTTAATTCGGTAATAGACAACCTAGGCTCACATACTAAATATTAACCCTTAACCCTCTCCCTCTCTCTCTCCCCTCTCTCCCTCGTCTCTCCTCTCTCTCTCTCTCTCTCTCTCTCTGTATGTATGTATGTGTAGCTATATATGTATGACGTGTTTTAAAAGACGAGGTTGTGTTTACTCTATTTGTTTTGCTGGAATTTGTATATTATTTTTCACAGGGACCTATGTATTTCAAAGAATTATACGTATTTTTTAAAAATAATTATATTGGTATACCATTTACTTAACCTATACCGTTTTTATTATCAATCATATTCATTGTTTGCTACTTGGTTTATTAATGCCTTTACTAAGTACCGTTATTATTATCAATCATATTCATTATTTGCTGCTTGGTTTATTAATGCCTTTACTAAGTTACATTTCTTGAGATCTACCTAAGATTTCATTAGACCCAACTGGTGAAGGGTGCATAGTGGCCCGCCAATGGCTTAGCTTGCCTTACCCGTAGGCCAAGTGCACTTCGCGCTTCTCGATTATATCATTCTCATTAAGCCTATAGGCCTATGAAGAAAATAATGACGGAAGTATACCACACCAAGACTGTGGGAGAATTTCACACAAATCCTGCTTTATGGTCTTATAGACACCCTTCATAAGTTACAAAGATTTGATGCAACTTGTTGCTGTCTGGAATATAGCCCAGTATGTTATAAAGCCAATAGCATTGGCCTAGCCATTATTGTTTATAATACGTTGCAGTTGTCATTCTGTAGAATCTGCACTCGACAGTTGTAGCTGATAATATCCGACCTGATTATAGTCTTCCATTCCTAAAGTAAAGTAAAAATAATAAATTAGTTGTGTTTTTCTAATAGCGAAGATTACTCTTCACCTCGCTTATTTATTCAGTTATTTATTATTTACTTTTCTTCAAACTGAAGAAACCCCTCGGGAGACTAGACTTATGTAGCACTAGCTATAACCTAAGCCTAAGCCATAATTTATTGCAAGTATCGAAATCATGATCTCGACTAACATTTGCTTTATACACAAAGCCACAAAAGCTAAAAGTATAACTTCGAATTCATATCCCAAATGCACCCATTTTTATCATTAGACTATGCTCTGCTCAACTTTTCTCTTGCTCTCCATCGCGATGTCCTCTTTCACAGTGTCCAGACTGACGATTCCACACGACTCATGGAAGTCACGGTGATCTGAGGTTTTCATGCTACAGTAACGTATTTAGTTTTCGTTCAGAAATATTGTAGCGTGAAATATTTTTTGGTTTTCAGGTTCCAATATATTTCAATTATAAGATTCTATATAACAAGTGACCAACTTTTCCTCATATATACACGTTTATAAAATACGAGATTTAATACTAAGTGGCAACTTGAGAACAACGCTTGTCCAGTACAAAAATAAAAAAGTCACACGAGTTTTGCTGCATACTGTACTTTATTTTGCGGTTCACCTTCGATGCAATGCTACCTTTGTGATTGTGCATCCGTCTACGAAGTTTACACAATCAGCAGTTCAGGGATTAATTTAGGGAACTGTTCTTCGCATAAAACATTATATTCACTGTATGAAATAGAGGAAAGATAGTATGTTAGGTGCTTTCACATTTTCTCAGTCATTCAGCTTGAGAGAGAGAGAGAGAGAGAGAGAGAGAGAGAGAGAGAGAGAGAGAGAGAGCAGCCATAGACTAAATCATATTCGACTTGGACTTTATGCTGCTGTCTCCATCATTTCCCGTGGGACACGTTTCGACCATAGCCTCGATAAAGAAACATCCATTTTTATTCTGTCACACACACCCAATGGATCGAAGTACAATTTAGACCTGAGGCCAAAGGAGAGGAATCAGACGAAATGACAGGAGAAAACGCCTCAATGTTCACTTTTCTCTTCATTCTCTCTTCTTGCTGTCATTGTCAAGTCACGTGATGCTTTGGTACGGTTGGTTATTCTACAAACTCGAAATGAATTTTCCTCTTTTGGTTAATATTTAAAACCATTTTCCTTTAGGCTAATATTTTAAGCAAATTTCCTCTTTTGGCTAAAATTTAAACCAATTTCCTCTTTTGGATAATACATAAAAAACTTTCCTCTTTTGGCCAATATTTGAAATAATTTTCCTCTTTTGGCTAATATTTAAAGTGATTTTACTATTTTAGCTAACATTTAAAATAATTTTGCTCTTTTGGCTAATATTTAAAATAATATTCCTCTTTTGGCTAATATTTAAGATAATTTTTTCTTCTTTTGGCAAATATTGAAATATAATTTATTCTTTTGGCTAATATTTAAAATAATTTTATTCTTTTGGCTAACACTTAAGATAATTTCCGTCTTTTGGTTAGTATTTAAAACAAGTTTTCCTGTTTTGGCTAATATTAAAATACTTTTACTCTTTTGGCTAATACTTGAAATGATTTTACTCTTTTGGCTAGTATTTGAAATAATTTCCCTATTTTGACTAATATTTAAAACAATTTTACTCTTTAGGCTAATATCTAAAATAATGTTCCTCTTTTGGCTAACATTTAAAATAATTTTACTCTTTTGGCTAATGTATAATATAAATTTTATCTTTTAGTTAACATTGAAATAATTTTACTTGACTAATATCTTGTACAATTTTCCTATTTTGACTAATATTTAAAATGATTTTCCTCTTTTGGCTAATATTTGAAATAATTTTCCTATTTTGACTAATATTTGAAATAATTTTCATACTTTGACTAATATTCAAAATAATTGTCCTATTTTGACTAACATGGTTTTCCTCTTTTGGCTAATATTTAAAACAATTTTACTCTATTGGCTAATATCTTAAATAATTTCCCTCTTATGACTAATATTTAAACTAATTTTCCTATTTTGACTAACATTTAAAACAGTTTTCCTCTTTTGGCTAATATCTAAAAAAAATTTACTCTGTTGGCTAATATTTTAAATAATTTCCCTTTTTGACTAATATTTAAAATAATTTTCCTATTTTGACTAATATTTAAAATGATTTTACTCTTTTGGCTAATATTTAAAACAATTTTACTCTTTTGGCTAATATTTAAAATAATTTTCCTACTTTGACTAATATCTAAAATAATTTTCCTTTTATGGCTAATATTTAAAATTAGTCCCCTCTTTTGACTAATATATTAAACAATTTCCCTAATGTTTAAAAAAATTTCACTTTTGGCTATTTAAAAAAAATTCGTTTTGGCGAATATCTAAAATAATTTACCTATTTTGGGTAATATATAAGAAAATTTTTCTCTTTTACCTGATATCTAAAACAATTTTCCTCTTTTGTCTATTATTAAAAAAAATCACTCCTTTGCTGGTAGTTAAAATAATTTTCTTCTTTTGACAAATATTTAAATTAATTTTTATCTTTTTGACTAATATTGAAAACAGTTTTCCTCTTTTGGTTAATATTCAAAATAAGATTTCTCTTTGGCTAACATTTAATATCGCAAAGTGTGTGACATTTTTGGCTGATTGATTAAGAAATATTGCAAAAGCAATCAGTATGCTGGATATTTTTCTCAACATTTGAGTGAATAGCCGAGCTGAGGAGAGAGAGAGAGAGAGAGAGAGAGAGACTGATGTACCATGTCACCTGCGATTACCGGGAGATTACCTTGAGCTTATGCTGGGGTTTACAAGGTCAGTCAAGAGCTCGCCCACTCAGCTCCTTCATTTCCAATCTCTTACTTTCACCTTCGTAAAAGCTTTTCCGGTTGATGGAACTGCATTAGATAAGTTTTCTCTACAGAATCGAATATAGAATATATACTCTGTTTTTTTCCATCTGTCCACCCGCCTGTGGTGTTTTTGCATGGTAACACTGCGTCCCGGGCTTTAAATAGTTACGCTATGTGTAAGTTTTAGGTAAATAAAAGGATATCTGGGAGTACTTTTGCAACTGAAAAGTGTTTTAATAAATTACAGTATGCGAATTACACCGTTAATATACGAAATAGGTTATTATTATTATTGTTGAATGTAAGCAATGTAACCATGTAAAGCCCGGGACGCAGTGTTACCATACGCAAACACCCCAGTCGGATGGACAAATGGAAAAAAACAGAGTATAGGCATAAGGCCAAGTGCTGGGACCCATAAGGTCATTCAGCGTTGAAAGGGAAAGAGGCAGCATGTAGGTTTGAAAGAAATATGTAACAGGAGGAAAGTCTCAAAGTAGTTGCATTATGAACAATTGTTACTGAAGGTGGAAACCAGATGGAAGGAGAATATGAACGGAGATACAGTAAAAAGAATGAAAGGGGTTGCAGGTAGGGGCCGAAGGGATGCTATAAAGATCCTTAAATCATACCTGTAGTGCACCACTTGAGGTGCACTGGCGGCAATACCTCTTTACCCGGGTTTCTCTCTACAGTGTAAGGTTATGGCTTCAGTGTTTGATTTTAGAGGTAATGAAGGTTTCGTCTCAGAGTTTAAAACTCATTTATTTCATGAAATTATAGAACTCTTTTGCCAGTGACATAAGTATAAAACTTAATCATTTAACACATATGAAAAATACTGTGGCCGTGGTAATATAATACACGCAATTAAATTGTTGTATATTACTGAATATGTCCCATTTTCGTTTGAAACTGACAGAAGAAGTCTTGTGTAAAAATAAAGTTTGGTTAATCTTTGTAGCACTAAATTTTTTCTAGTTAGTTTCATAATAGCAATAAAATCGAGCCTCCCTTTGTTCACTGTGACCATTGGAACTCCTGAAGGACGTCAGTGTTATCGCTGATGAGGGAAAGCTTTTCCATCTACTACTGCGCTGACTTATTCTTGCAACTACTATTTGTGAAAAGAGGGAAAGTTGCTGGATTTGGTTTCATCCCTTTTTATCTATTTTTTTTCTTGCATTCTTGTACAGTATTCGGTTTCGTTTCTTTTTTAGAGAAAATCATTATCACTAGAGCTGACTCCAGAAGAGAATAATGCAAACTGAAGACATACCACACTTACCCATTAACTGCTGAGTCCAGCAACAACTCCAGTAAAAAATAAAATTAAACAAATATAAAAGGTGCCGAAGTTTCCTCGGTGCAATCGAGTTTTCTGTACAGCTTTATAATGCTGTATGAAACTCTCAGCCCACGGCCCATGAAAGTCTCAGCAGCAGCCCATGAAACTTTCAGCCACAGCCCGGAGGTGACCTGAGTTGTTGGCACCAATAACGGTGTCAGACGCACGATCCTTGCTAACTTTAATCTTAAATAAAACTATCGAGGCTAGAGGGCTGCAATTTAGTATGTCTGATGATTGGAGGGTGGATGATCAACAAACCAATGTGCAGCCCTCTAGTTTCAGTAGTTTTGAAGATCTGAAGGCGGAGGTGGACAGACAAAAAGACATCTCGATAGTTTTCTTTTAAAGAGAGCTAAAAAAAAGAGACGTGAAAGATTCTCATAGCTTGTGAGTGTAACTTCATCTAGACGCCACCCCAGTAGCACGTTGGCCAATATTCAGTGCATAGCGAACAGGGGCGTTCCTAGCCATTTTGGGGGCCCACTGAGGGCACAGTCCCATTTGGAGGCCCGCCCCTCTTTTGGGGTGGGAGGCGAGCGAAGCGAGCCAAAGCAGCTTGGGGGTTCGAAGAAAATTTTTTAGAACATGAGCAATTGTAGGATCATTTTAAAGACACTTGTAAATGTAAATTTCGGAAATTTTATCTATCATAATACCAGCCTCTTTAGTCTTTACCAGTAGGCTATACACAAACGAATGAGAATCTAATGATATTCTGCAATAACTTGAAACAAAGTCAAAATGTACCGTGCCCCTACCCATTGGCTGAGGGGGTCCCCGTGTGCATGAGATGTCCCCTAAATTTCTCTTCATATCTTTGAAGTATACCGAGAAAATGACGTAATAACAGTCCACGCCATTTCTCGCTCCTCTGGACGAATATTTAGGGGTAGTGGAAACTTAAATAGTTATATCTCGTATGTATAAATTACAGAACAACAAACTATACCTCAAAATGTTTGCATTTAAGTCTTCTATAATAGTGAACATAGTTTATGCAAATTAACATGTAAATGAGGCCGCAAGAGGTGATAAGGTCAAAAGAAAACTGGTAAAAGTAAGGATGTCATTTTGATGATCACATACTCCTAAAAAATCACGCAAAGTGTCATGTTTTGATTTACCCATCATGGACATTTGGAAAACATGCTTATAATTTTTTTTATATTGGACCAATAACCCTTTTAGATCTATTTGTGTTAGACAATTCAAAGAAAAAATAACATCAAAATATCTAAGCGATCACTGGCAGCTTCAAAAGACTGGACTCTTTGACATGCACAGAAACTAATACAGGGCAGTCCATTTTTGCGGCATGCACATCTGATGCTGTCACATTTTTTCCAGTTGTAAATAACTGTGTATTCCTCAGGTATTTCTCTGATGGCTTTCACAGGCACGAGAATTCCATCTGCTTCCTTAAAGCCAAACAGAGTAGGGTCTAGTTTTGTCGGTTTATGAGGTGCCAGCAAGGTCATCATGTTGTAGGTTGAGTAATATGCCCTTCGGATGTGCTGCTGTACTGCATGGATAGTTGGGGGAAGTTGCTCCAATGCTATACCTTTACTGTGATGGTACATATAGTCTCGAAGTCTATCCATTGTCCTGCAATTAGTGTTCTTTTTGATGACGTGTATGAGATACCCCTCACAGGATGCCACGATGGCCTCACTGCAGCCTCTACCATAATCAAAATCACTAAAGAACTCGGTAGGATCGACATTATTGAGAGCTGCATGTTTCGTTCCCACCTTGCTCATGTAGTGGCAACCAGTTAACGTATGGAGAAGTGGCAGCACATGGCACAGCTTATCCCCGACTCTTGATGCTAAGGTGTGAATTGGAATGTATCTTGTAGAATCCCCAACACCGGCTCTGAGCCACATTTTACTTAGGCCATTAGAGTGAAGGACTTTTCAGTAGTGCATGCTCCGTTTTTTACTGCATGCATTATATGGGGGATTATGATGTGAGCATCAGCCTCTTCAATATCTTGATAAAGTTCTGGTATTTCTGCTGAACAGCCATCCTGGACCAAGAGGCAGGCAGCATCATCCGAGTTCCCAGAAAAGCCACTGGCTACAACTTGGAGTTTGGAAGGTTGCTTTATACTGTGCTTTATTGTGTGCTCATGAAGAAGAATCTGAAGTTTCAACTTATTACCGCTTGATGCCCAAAATCTGTCCATCTCAATTGGCAGTGGTGTATCGTAGTTGATGATATTCATCTTGATGAGTGCTTTCACTCGACGACGCCTTCTCTCTGAGTCTTTGATTGATCCCTCAAAACAGGAATCAAAGATCAAGTCTGATCTGTCAGCTCCTCATCCGACGGCAGAAACATAATTAACAAAATGGTCACAGACACCCTTGCATCACAATCACTCTCGTCATTTTCAAAATCATCAGCACCATTAACCAACTTCTTAGAAACATGGTGTAGAATCAAATGATTCTACATCAAAGTTAAAAAGTGTGGCAAAGAAGTTTAGGAGGGGTCCTGGTATTACCATATTCTCAATGGTCTTTTCTAAATCATGAGCATCACAGAATCTATCCTGCAAATCAAAATCTAACTCTAACAGACTCTGTCTGATGATTTCAGCACACTGGCGAACAGGATCTGTTGAACGAATTGTGTCTGCCATATTTTCAGCAGTCACACTACTGCTGAAAAACATCAGTGATTTATTTACTTGTTTCGGTTTAGAGAAGGAAATATTGGAACCAAAATGATTTACTAGTAGGACCTTTGCTTCCCTATTGGTAAACTGAGTGTCTGAAAGTTCAACATTCATGCGGTCTCTGATCTGACTTAGTTCAAAGTCATCACCTTGATTCAGTCCCGCTTCTATATCAGGTACCACAGCTAACTATGCTTTCTTCTTCCTATTCATAGGCTCATCATTTGACCTGCTCTGTACTCTTTCATATTTCTGCAGATAGTTTTTTATGCACAACTTGTGGCAGAAAAGGTCTGCACCAAAAACGGAGTGTTCGTCTTGTAAATCGCAGGTTCGGGTGTAGACGTCATCCTGTAAAAATGCAGTTGCCACCAAGAACTTCTTTGCCCGCTCAAATTCTTAAGATTAAATACTTTTCATATGCACCCTGGCAGTTGGCATAGGTACATACAACATATCACCTGAGACCTGGTGCTGCGGCCCCTTGCAAGCTCATCCAGTGTTTCCTCTGGTGAAGATGCTTTCGTTTCTGCGATTTTTTTCAGAGTACTTTTCATTGTGTAAGTCTTGTAACAGCTATTTGTCATGGGGTAGACAAAGTGTTCATCAGTGCCATTGATCGACTTCAAACGCTTTGCAACGTGGTCATTTTGAATGTCTGCAGCATCTCTGGTGCATTTTCTCCCATTCAATGTGCTGACTGTGGCATCCCCTGTTGCTCTTTGGCAAATAATGTCCTTGTCCACTGCGAATTTGTTGTCTCGGCCCAGTAACAATTTCACCCCACTGGTTCCCGCCTCTATCGTTATTGCAATCATGAAGTTCCCTGAAACAGACAGTAAGAAATTATAGAGTATGAATGATGAGTCCTAGATCTTAGATCATGGAGTATGTATGTAGGGTCTATGCTAATAGTCATAACTCAAGTGCCACATTCGGCACAGCATTAAGGAAGCTTCCCCTACATCTAGCATGCATGAAACCAATAGCCTCATTCTATGTTTTAGTCTGTTTAATGACGTTATAATCTTTAAATTAAAAAAATACTCATGTTGACTGAGTGTGAGACAAGTTAGTGTTGTGGTGGTGAAGGAAAACCAGGAAGGAGCAGAAGGTGCTTCTGCTCCTTCTTGGGTTTCCTTCACCGCCACAACACCAAAAAATACTTACATGCACCGATAACTAAATGCTCATTTTCTCTACTGTTGAAAGTGATAAAAGATGGGGAGAGACTGTGACTCTGTCATTTTCTTTGGAGGGTTACATTCTTCTGTTTTCTTAATGTCAGGAAGTTGCATGCTGCCCTCTATTGTGGTCAGGCCTGCATTAAATGATGCACAGGGGCATCTGTTAAAAGAGAAAAGGAGAACATTGTCAACAGCTCACATAATCAGCATATAGCTTTGAGCTAAAAAAGGTGTACGTACTGACCAACACTCTCCACCTACATACTGTGTACTTAGCAACAAATAAGGCTTATCAATTTTGACGTTTTATGATCTGATGTTATACAACATAATGAAACATGAAACAGGGTTTAAAGATGCATGTTTATAGGCTTAGGTACATCTAACCTAAATCATTCGTGCAGTATTCCTCTCAAAATACGATAATAGCCAACTGTAGGCCAGATTTCCTTGGACGTGGTGAGATTTTCACTTTGCAACAGATTTCATGACCTTTTGACCTCTGGTGACCTCAGCTGCATATTAATTTGCATAATATACATACAGAATTATAGAAGACTTAAATACAAACATTTTGAGGTATAGTTTGTTGTTCTGTGATTTATACATACAGATATATAGCTATTTAAGTTTCCATTACCCCTTAATATTCATATAGAGGAGTGAGAAATGGGCATGGCTTATTACATTATTTTCTCGGTTACTGCCGTGGTAGAAAATTCTACCCAGACTTTTTTCATTTGTCCTGTGGTATACTTCAAAGATATGAAGAGAAATTTAGGGGACATCTCATGCATACGGGGACCCCCTCAGCCAATGGACTAATTCTAGCAAAAGTTGTTTTGTCTGCCAGTAAATCAGTCAAACCTAAGCTACGCCTAAAGACTGTAGACCTATAAGGTAGCCTAGGTTAGTACTGAATAATGCAATCTTTGGGGTATCAACTTTTGAATAGAGAAAAAAAATTACCACGAGGCTAAATGAATCTTGATGCTTGTTACGCAAAAAGCTTAATACACTGTTTTCTCAATAGTTAGTCACTGTACTGTAGCCTAGCAGACAGCACAGCGTAGTGAGTAACCGTACCAGCTGTTATTGAATCGAGATGGAGATATTTCATAATGCCTTCTTCTTGAATTCATCGCTTATGCGTATGACTATTGAATTTGATTGGTAAAAGTATTGACCCCATAACCATTTTCTCCAGATCAATTTTTGAAGGTTTATATATGGAGCCAAAATAAACAAAACAGGCGGCGAAACTCAATATGGCCGCCAACGAGATTCCTCAAACCTAAAATCGTCATAACTCTGGTTGTGTCAGAACTACTGACGAGTTCTTGTTGTCTAATATCGGAATGATACCCAAAAAGATGCAGGGCAGAACCTAAGAGTCAAAGCCAAGCAATGGTTTACGATGGTGTTGATTGGGATAGTGGCCCCACTTGGGATTTACTGCCACCAATCCTGTAAATTGATGATGTTTGGTCACTGCAAGTTGGAAGAAGCATTAAACAGAAGTCAGAAACAGCGGGGAGAAGTATCGAGTTAGCATAATGAGTAAACAGAACCTTCCTCGAGAAAGTTGAATCTCAACCTGGCCCTAGAAAAAGTTGATCTATCACTGGTGTGATATATGACAAAAATCTGTGCATGCATGAAACCAGATGGTGGTAGGGACAAATGGCATATTATGCAACAGCTGGATGCTTGGTATACATCCAAGAGTCACACAATATACTTGAAGACTTGGATATGAGAAAACAACTGCTGAAAATTCATTGATGTTTACTTAGGTGTTTTTTTATATGACATCTGATTTCCTAAAAAAAAACCAGTAAAGTCTTTTATCACTGTTTTCTAATAAACATCATTTAAATATATAATTTTGTTATCAAAGCTTAGGTTACAAAAAAAAAAAAAAGTCTTGTATTTTTTTCCTTTTACTCTAATTTTAATACATGGACTCAGCACAATTATCAAGTAAAGATGCAATATTTTTCTTATATAAGAAGGATAAGAATATGATACCATTATAGGAAAAAATATCCATTACAAGAAAAGATAAACAAATAATCGTGGATATGCCAAAGCTTGATAAATGTACGTAGTATTTTAGTTCCAAGTTATAAAGAGAAATAAATCAGTGCAAAAATGCTACGGAAAAAAAAGAAAACATCTAAATTCACATTTTCAATTACCCATTAATCTTAATTTGATAGCTTTTCTCGTCGTCTTAAGCAACTTAGTTCATTCTCTCGATCGAAATTTTTTAAAACAAATGCCTTCAACAACATATTTTTTTAGAGATTGACAAGCTCTCTTGTTTTTTGCCAAAGAAGAATCAATAATTTCTAAGAGCTTAGCCACGTAATTTCCACAATATTTTCTCGTCTCGCTTAATTTCTGAAACAAAGAATGCACTTTGAACAAAGAACACAATGTCAAGTGTAGGAGAAAATGAACTAGTTGCTGAAGACGAGAAAAGCTATCAAATTAGGATTAATGGGTAACTGGAAATGTGAATTAAATGTTTTCTTTATTTTTCCATAGCATTTTTGCGCTGATTGATTTCTCCTTATAACTTGGAACTAAATACTACGTACATTTATCAATCTTTGGCATAACCACGATTATTTGTTTTTCTTTTCTTGTAATGGATATTTTTTCCTATATTGGTAAGCCGAACACCAAAAAAATCTGAGGTTTTAATAAAGGTTGGAAGGAAAAATATAATTAAATGTGATATTTATTACATAAATAAAGCCTTTAAAAATACGTAGTAAACGTAGTTACAAACAATATGCGGGAGAACAAGGAAATTCATGTAGATCGTAGGGCGTTTCCTTCGTTCACTTCGCTCGCTGTCTGTAATGAAATATTCAGGAAGATTAGTATCGAAAAGTCATGGTCATTTGTGTAGAAGAATATACCCATAGGAATAATAACCCACATAAAATTACCCTACAATTGAGCAACTGGGGTTTTACCATTAGTATCAGGAAGGAAAGAAAATAAGGGCCGATACACCGAAACCAAACATAATCCTGAAATGAACGGTAAACCTAATATAAATTTGCTCGGTCGTAATATGGGAATCAATCCGTCATAAATATAACAACTCGAAACAACATTAATGTAGTAGACGATTCTCTTACCCAAGTGTTAACAACGTGAATTTATGAATAAGCTAGAGTTACTAGTCCAAAGAGAGCTATATCACCTGAAAGGACAGAGAATACAATATATAAAACGTATTGATCACAAAGAACTATTACGAATCTTCATACGATTAAAAATGACAGACAGGAAAACTTGAATGGCAACACAAGGCACTGAGATTCGCAATGATAACCTTAAAGATAACCCTTATATATTCTTGGTACTCACCACTGTCGAACCATGCACAAAGGCGTTGCAGATGGATTTTGGCAAATGTTCACAAGAGGGTAATCCCAATAAAAGCCTTTAGTCTAAGACAGGCGTGTCGGACAAATCAAAAATGGTATGAACCTTCCCAGGTGAGTTACTATGAGATTCAGGGCTTCTGTAACACGGTTTTTTGGCAATAACTTTTTATCTATGCATTTCATAGATATAACGCTTATTCAGAATACACATTATATCTACACATAAATTTTTGACTGTATTCTGCATTACGTAGGTTGAATAAATTGGTACTTATAATGTAAAAGTGACTTTTTTTGAAGACGGGCCAACTTACTCAGAGAAAAGGTTTCGAACGCACTCGTTTACGTAACTTATGACAGCATTTCTTCCCTCTTTCTCGATAGATGATTGGCTATACGTAACGAAGGCTATACCTCTGGCAACATGACATAAAAATTTAAAATACAAGCAAAGCAGTACACCTTTATGAACTCTGAATCCTCGCCACTGATAATTGTCATAATGAACAAACCAACAAATATGTTAATAAATACAAAAACACTTTGATTATTAGTCTAAATCCCAAAAGAAGTGTTCTAAGAAATTATAATCTACTTTATAGGCCACAATCAGATTGACAAGATGTAGGGAATAGTTGGTAATTTTCAAAGACATAGTAGACAAGCTTGATTTGATAACTGCTGTATTCAATGTCAAGCAATTTTTATTTATCGGCTATCTACCTATTTACTGAAAAAAAAAAAAAAAATTAGCCGGTACCGTATTTTGGCTTTTAAACCTTCACCAATAATTATCGTCAGAATGATGACTTCATGAGGCTCCAACCACTTTGGCCTCGTTGTAATTCAGGATAACACTGAAGGCTATCATGGACATTGTTGTTATTTAGAAAATCTAACTTCTGGCTATAAAAACTCATTTCTCGAGTAGTTGTAAGAAGTGCTAAATGATCCTCAAGGATCCCCAGCAGTTGGCCTAAACGTTTAATTCATGTATATTGCTGCTATTACTAATTTTGCGGCACTACTGCTACAGTAGTATTACTACGCTAGCACAGATACCCCACCCACATCTATATATCGTTCCGCCATTCATAAAGTCTTTATATCCCACATGGTCGTACAGACTAAAGAAGAAGAAAAAAAATTATATCGGATGATCCGTTGCTCTGCTGGAGATTTTAGCACATATAAGCTTGTGTTTACTTTGGATAAAAATCTTATTTTAACAAAAAATAGTTATATAATGACTGTTTACATACAATCTCTCTCTTTCTCTCTCTCTTGGTGGCATAGTGAATAGTTAATGGAAATGTTACGCTAAATACAAATCAGACCATAAACATTGGATTTAAACTAGAAACTGAATAATTACCTATTCAGGCTATAGTAAGTATGGCCACGGGCTTTCTTTTGACTGTATAAAGTTGCAAGTCGTAAGACAATGCAGTTTTGCAACCACGGGGACAATTCCAAATCCTGTTAGCCATTCTTGACAACTATGGGTTTTCAGAGCCGATGGAATAAGGTGAATGGGTTTCTGTCTGGTGGATGGGCGGGGCAACATTTCGTAAACGATGTTTACTTTGCTTACGTAATGAATGTTTTATCGACTCTTGGCTCGCAATCATTGGGCCATGGCATCGGCTAGATCATTTTTACTCTATAAAAATTAAAACTATCGGGTTTAGGTTATTGATAATGCTGACAAATGTGTGGTTGTAAAATATACATATGTCAACTTTCAGCTACATCCGATGCTTTGATAAGGAGCAAAATCCAAAAAACCGTGTTACAGAGGCCCTGATCTCATAGTAGGTCTCTGCTCTGCTCCTCGTCGCCGTTTTCGCTCAAGTAAAGCATATGGAAGGAGGAGGAGTTAGCAAACTACCCATCTTTAAAGATTGGACGGCAGGAAAGACAGTTTGATGGTACAAAGAGTAGGGCAAGTAAAATACCAAAGTTTTAATAATTACTAGTCTTTCCTGTCGCCATGTGAAAATATGAAATGTCTTGTACAATTGGTATCATATTTTTATCCTTCTTATATAAGAAAAATATTGCTTCTTTATTTAATAATTGTGCTGAGTTCACGTATTAAAATTAGAGTAAAAGCCCCGCCCCCCAAAAAAAACAAATATCAAGTTTTTTTTACCCTAAGCTTTGATGACAAAATAATATTTAAATGATGTTTATTAGAAGAACAGTGATGAAAGACTTTACCATTTTTTATAGTCCTTCTTCAAGGTATCACCTGAAGAGAAGCGACCCAACACACGCTGGGTCGCTTTTTTTTTCAGTTGGAAAATATTGGGGTCGCTTTTCTTAAGGTGAGGAAATTAACAGGGGTTACAGTAAGGCCGTGGCGGAACGGCGTTTCGACCCTTATCCGCATATTTTAAAGACTCTTGGCAAGCTTGGTATGTTCTGGCAAGAGGTAATGTTGCGCGGCGCGCGCTAGCCACAGGGGGTACAGTAGGTTCCATTATTTTTGTACTGAAATTGCAAGACAATATGCTTTTAATTAACTATTGATTGTTTGTCTAAATTTGGGGTGTTTTTAACAAATGTTTAATAAAGTAGTTTTTAATGAATATATATCTATATTTTTTTCTCCTTTTTTGTATAATATTATGAGCTAAAGTGGGTCACCTGAAGATTGGAGACACCAACAAGCACGGGTCGTTTATCTTCAAGAGGAAAATATTGGGGTCGCTTTTCTTCAGGAGGAAAATATTGGGGTCGATTTTCTTCAGGAGAGGTATTAGTGGTCGCTAATCTTCAGGTGATCCATATATGGATATATATATATATATAAATATATATATATATATATATATATATATATATATATATATCTATATATATACATATATATATATATATATATATATATATATATATATATATATATATATATATATTATATATACGTGTGTGTGTGTGTTTGTGTGTGTGACATGTACACACGTATGGTACATAAATATCAATATTTATATATATGTATGCACACATATATGGCACATACAGTGATAGTTGAAGTAGTTATTGTTATTGTACAGTTGTTGTTGTTGAAATAATCATGAACTAATAATGATTTATTGAAAAAAAAAACAATGTTCTATTGTTCATATCTGATCTGTTATTAATGTAAGATCCAAAATGTATCCGTGTGTTTAAGAGTTCCGTAGAGATACGGAAGTCTCCATTGCATATCATGATGATGAGGGCAAAGAACCACATCTATTCGAGAATGACACTCTTACTTCATTTTCCCCTCTCCCGTAGCGTTGCT
This sequence comes from Macrobrachium nipponense, assembly GCF_015104395.2. NCBI lineage: Eukaryota > Metazoa > Arthropoda > Malacostraca > Decapoda > Palaemonidae > Macrobrachium > Macrobrachium nipponense. The sequence goes on along the minus strand of NC_061087.1, from coordinate 41,318,221 downwards.
TAAATCAGGGGTGGCCACAACAAAAAAACCACCATTTGGACTTCGAGATCTACTCTAAAGACTGCAACTCTTTTATGATCTACCATACTACTCAATCACATATTATCACGTGGGGAAAAAAACCAAAATTTGGCTAAGAGCGCCAGTTGTTACGATAAAACGAGTAACAATTGTCATATATATATATATATATTATATATATATATATATATATATATATATATATAATATATATGAGTCATATCACATTACGTGATTCATTTACATACATCGATCTACAAATGGTCCTTTAAGTAACTAATTCGCTCTACCCTCGGAATACTATATTTACATATGTTAACCAAAGGGGAATTTTTTAGTCGATAAGACAAATTTTCTTATCGACAAAAAATTCCCCTTCGGTTATCATATGAAAATATATTAAAGAACATATGTAGCTCGATGTATATATATATATATATATATATATATATATATATATATATATATATATATATATATATATATATATATATTGGTGTTTTTGTTTGTTTATATAGAATTCCGGGGGAACGGCGATCGACTGTCTGGCCACGTCTGGCTTAAATCTTTTCCGTATCAAGTAGTGAAGAAGCTAAAAATGTAGAGCCGAACGGAAGTTTTCTGGTGTATTTGGGGAAAAGATGCTCCTCGTGTCTGAGTGAGAGTTGAGTGATGCCCGACGGGTGTTGCTTTGCCATTTCCAGCATTATATGATATGAGAGAGCGCGTGCATGATTGCGTCTACTGTATGTATATGGGCATATGACATCATCCGAAGTTGCGTTGTCACGCACCGCCACTTCATTCATTACATTCAACAGATACGTTGAAATTCCAGAATATTATGCTTTCAGTTTATTTTTGATAATGAACTTGAGAATAATCTTAAAGTTATTTTTAATATCAATGAGAACTCTGAAAATCAGTTCTGTATTCGCAGTAATTGCATAAATTGTCGCCTTTCCCCAACAAAAGGCGAAAGCAGAGCGGAACAAGCACCAGCTTCCAGGCCACAATTTTTGGGAGTTGACGTGTGAAGTGTGCTTTAGAAAGGGTGGTCACCCTTACTGTTCTTTGAACTCTGTCAATTTGGTTAGTTTGAGTGCCTTTGAGTTATAAACCCGTTCATATATTTCTTATGTAATTACCTGTTTGAAATGTTTAACCTCTAGCTATCTAATTAATGTTTAAAAGTTTAAATTCAGTAAGTGCTTTCCAGTGTCCCTCCATTTTCTTTTCTCTTGATCCCATTTTAGCAAATGGTGAAAAAGAATGTGATCTGATAAACTTTCTATCATGTTCATACTTTGAAGTTACGCAAGTAACTTATAGAAATGAGGCAATAACCTCTGCAAATTAACCCGTGAGTACTCGTAAGATTTTGAGAGAGAGAGAGAGAGAGAGAGAGAGAGAGAGAGAGAGAGAGAGAGAGAGGTGGGTACCTCTAGCCGTACTTCATAGCAACTTAAGATCGAAGTTCATGTCTAGAGGGACTGCTCAGCAAGTGAAAGTAGTTACTTGTGGTACTATTCATTAATGATATAAATTTGTATATTAGTGTGTTATCGTCGTTAGCACTGAACTGGGTTGAGAGATAATATCTCCCCGCAATTCAGAAACAGCGAAGGGAGCTTTGTGGTGTTGTTCCGTAAGGCTTTTGCCGGTTTTGTCCAAACAATCACTTTTTCGCCGCAACATGCACATTATTGATTGATAATATATATCACAAAAAACACAATCTGTGCCCCGCTAACTTTAACGAGTAATACTACCTTTCTTTTCTTGTTGCATTTTTAAGTTTTGACATGAAATCGACAGTCATGCTCTAATGCCCGAGATGTGATGCTGTACGAGATGGTATTTAGTTTTTTATCGTCTTGCCTACATCAACTCTTAAACATTTTCTTTAATGTTACACAGTGAGAGAAAAGTGAATAAGAAATGTGACTCAACTTAAGATAAACATTCGTTAGCTAGTAAGTAGTGAGTAATTCCAAGAAGCTCACCTTCTTTTAATGCAATAAATGTTCCAGCCTGCAAAGTGGCACCATTGGTGACATAAGTTCTAGTAAGAATGAGACCTGAGTGGTTTAGCCTTGAATTTCGACAATCATACTAAACAGCAAAGATCTTGCATCTTGTTAAATATATACTTAACAAGATATAAACTAAAAAAAACTAGTTTTCCAAATTCTTTGCACATATTTCATGTTTGGATAAAGTAAAGGATATCATTGATATAATCAGATCTGTTAAACCTCATAACATTATGGTCAGGTCTTACTGAACACACCATATTGACGTCATTTGTTTTGAACATCCAGGTCTCTATAGACCTTGCTGAACATCACCCAACACTATAATTCTGATAGCGTACGGAACATTATCATAGGAATTTCCAGTGGCCAAAAAAGGTCCCATTGTTTGTCCAATATTAATTCACAACATACAACCAGCTTCCGCGCAGGTATCTGGCATGCTAACTTTTGACGAAGTTGTGGCATTTCCTGCGACTTTGTACACACACATGTAGTACACATACACAATGACACACACACATATATGTGTGTGTGTTTGTGCGTATGAGTGTGTATGTATACACGAGTATATACATCATATATATATATATATTATATATATATATGTATATTATTATATATATAATATATATATATATATATATATATATATATATATTATTATATATATATATATATATATATATATATATATATATATATATATATATATATATAATATAACGAACATCCATTTGGACTCTTCTTTTCCTCGACCAAACTCGAAAACTTGAAGGAATGATTAAAGGAGTAAAGTAAGGGAATTTGAGTATAAGGTGCATTTTGAAAAGGAGGAAAAACGAAAGAACTAGAGTAAAATACTTCATGTCAGGATCCAGTGCAAGTGACTCCCTTCTTGTCTTGACTGTTTTAGAAAGCTGTGAGGATATCTTTGGCTGAGCCTCTTCCCCTTTTGTCCCCCAACACCGAGCGAAGACGTGTCTGACATGATTTTATAACTCATCATCTTGTGAGGGCTAGACAAAGAGGCAGGTAAAACAGTACTAACTTTATTTACATGTAAAGGATGTTTATGTACACAGCGTGCGACAGGTATGTAATGTCTGACCAACAAGAGAGAGAAAACTGGGTGGGGACAGCTGATTTGTGTTTTCTCGGAGACACATTTGAAGATGATAGGACATACAAATAACGAAATTATGTGAATCATACATCGGCAGAAAGGCTGTGGAATGTTCTGTAGAATGGTTGAAGGAACAATGTGACTTGAAATTGAGGTACAATAAAATAATGATTATGCAGTAATTGCTAAACAAGTATGAATACGTGTTGCTAGTCGAGGTAGCGTGCGGGAGGGCGAAGGCGGCACTAAGTTCTTGAGACCAGTTGTTTCGGGCGATGGTCGACCTCTGCGTCCTCGGGTGGGCTTGGTGACAGGATTCCTCCCCTGGGATGGTTCCTGGGTGTGTTTGACTGTCGCAAGCGGGCGTCTGCGGCTGTGTCTGGGTGGCTCGGTGATCTTGGTTGCTATCCAGTTCTGTGGTGGCGCCCTGGGGCATCTGCCGGGTTCTTCTTCAGTGATGCCTTTGTCCATTAGGAAGGCGGGTTTCAGCCTGTCGATTGATACCTAATCCCCACGGCCATGTATGAGGATGAGGTACGCCTTGTTGGTGCGACGGAGGACCCGGTAGGGACCTCGGTAGGGTCTCGTCAGCGGAGGGTGGTGGGCGTCATTCCTGACGAAGACTTGCTTGTAGGATGATAAGGCTTTATGTTGGAAGTGCTTGGTCCAGTCGGAGACAGTCTTGAGGCAGGGCATGAATTTTCTGGCGGTGTCCCGAAGCCTTGCGATTACTGTGTCCTCGTTGTTCGTTGGGAAGAATTCGCCTGGAACTGCGAGTGTTTCTCCTTAGACTTTCTCCACCGGGGATGCCTCGCCATTGGATCTTGGGGTGGTGTGAAGGCCAAAGAGTACCCAAGGTAGCTTCGACTTCCAGTTATTCCTGTGCAGTGTGCCTTCAGGGATGCCTTTCAGGGACCGGTGGACTCTCTCCACCATACCGTTGGCCCTGGGATTGTAAGCAGTGGTGGTGTGGTGTGATGTCCCCTATCAGGCAGGCCAAGGCTGCCCACAACTCTGACAGAAAAATAGGTCCGCAGTCTGTCGTGATATCTTTTGGTGTTCCGAAATGGCTGATCCAGCTGGAGAAGGAGAGCTTCTGCGCAGGCATTGGTAGTTGCTTCTGTCACTGGGGTTGCTTCGGACCATCTGGTAGAGTGATTGATGATCGGTGCCCTCGGACAGAGGCAGGGGGGCCTACGATGTCCACATGTATGTGACTGAGTCTTCGTTTTGGTCGAGGGAACTTGTCTACGCCCGATTTGCGTGAGTCAGCTGACCTTGCTGGCTTGGCATGGGAGAGGGTATGACCCGACTCAGTGATCGCTCGAGTCAAGTTACCATTCTTAATTTATAAGGGGTTTGCCCCCTCCCCTGTAACATATATATATATATATATATATATATATATATATATATGTATATATATATATATATATATATATATATATATATATATATAATTTTTTTTCATTATATGACTTTAACTCAGAATGGCCTACAAGTAGCACTGCAAGGTCTAACAATGAAATTAATTAGGCCTATACATAGCTTATTCATATTCCTGATCAGAGTGGCTGAGATCCTTCCTGAGCGAAATCTAGTGGCGAACTATCACAAAATCGGTGCTCACCCATCCAACGCATGTCAAGAGGGGGAGTGCTTCTTGCAGCCCACGTCCCACAAGGAGCCCGTGGTGTGCCATGAAGTCTGCCTTCAAGATAGGGACCTTGACATCTGCGACGATGAACGCCCAGGTGTACTTGCGACCTAGGATGGAGATTTCAAGGGGCTTAGTACTGTAGGAGTGGATGGGGTCCCGTTGGCAGAATACAAGGGTGGTTGGGGCATCAGGGCTTACGGCCGCAGTCTTTTCTCCTGATGGTGGAAACACTGAATGCATCGCCACTGTGTCAACCAGCATCCTACGGCCTGAGATCGCGTCGGAGACATAGAATCCTATAGTGTGTGGTTTTGGCGAGGACGCTGCCATGGCTGGGGCTGGGGTGGCCGCCATCGCCGTTTTTTGACCGGTAGGAGCAGGGGCTCTCACACCTCCTGGCATGTTTCCAGAACCTCTGGTGGTAGAAGCACCAGACTTTGCCGTTGCCCTGCGGCTGCAGGGGGGGGAGTTGTTCTTCTGGATTACGGCCCTCGGACATCCGGGAACAGATGTAGGAGGAATATCTCGAGTCTGAGGCTAATTTCTTTCTTCCACCTGTCTGGGCTGATCTCTGGCAGGCGATGGAGACCCATTACGGTGACGGTGTCCCAGGCATCCATCGGGTTGGTGTCGCTCATCAGGTTGGTGTCACACATCGGGTTGGCGATGAGGTCAAGGATGCAGGCATCCCCTCAGAGGGATGGGGTGGCGGAGGTGTCCATGAGCTCTTCTTAAGCTCGCCAAGGGTGACTGGGCTGGTCTGTGCATTCAGCCAAGAGGTTATGCATTTGTAGACGTCCCCAGGGAGAGCTGCTACTACGAGGTTGAGGAGGAGACCGAGGGAGCCAGGGAAACTCACGAGGAACTGTCTGCTTCTGCGGAGCCTTGTATTGTCTATCTCACAGGAACAGTTGATGGAAGTCGGTAAATGGGCGGGCCAAACCCTGTTTCGTGAAATGCCTAAACACACCTGGTGGGGAAGTTATGCCGTGTTAAATCCGTTAGAGGCGTTGGTGTTCCACGAAAAGGCTTTCATATAACCTGGTAAACTGTGGCGCCATATTTAGTCCATCAAAGAATATCTGAAGGTGAGCGGCTGTAATGACTCCGTGAATGGCTGAGCCAAAACTGTTTAAGTCACCGTCCAACTCCGGGAGGTCACCACTTGTGAGGGCTAGACAAAGAGACAGGTAAAGTAGTACTTACTTTATTTACAGGTAAAGGATGTTCATGGTATACAGTGTATGGACGGAGACATACATTTAAAGGTGAAACAAAGGACATACAAATACGAAAATTGTGAATCATACCATCGGCAGAAAGGCGTGGAATGTTCTGTAGAATGGTTTGAACAAGGAACAATGCAACTTGAAACTGAGGTACAATAAAATATAAGGAAAAGCATTGTCTTTACAATCTCCTTGTTCAGATTAGCTCCCGGCCATATGCCATAAATCCAAAAAAGGGTCACCTGCACATAAGGGACCAGGGCCCCCTTTTCCATTGTAGACTTTTGAATTATGGTGCCCAAACTAATTTTGGCAGAAGCCATTAGCAGCTAGTTGCCTTCCAAGTTTCGAGAGTTAACACGTTCTCATATGAGGCCTGACTGACCTGTTCCTAACTCTTTTTGCCTGACCCTTTTGCCCTCACCATTGTTGTCAGAGCTTTCCACACCCACGACTCTGTCTCCTCACACCTGCATGACTGATGCCTGACCCTGAATCCTCTTGACCCAAGCTATAGTATTTCCAAAATGACCAGTCCTCTCTGGTGGGGCTGTTTGGGTCCTCCCACGTGTGTTTAATGTCCCTAATCCTGCCAAATTTATAACAACAACCGAGAGATAAAACCCATTTCTCCCTTCATTACAAATAAATATAATCTTTTCTGTTTATGCAGAGTTCTAAATCAATAACATAAGTTTACGATTGATGAAGTTTTTTATGCAATAACAAGAAATGGAATCAGATTTTCTAACAACATGGCATCTTGTTTTGGTGCTGCTGCCAATATTTCAAAGAGCTCCACGCGCTTTTAAATCCAAGGATAAGCCGCTTACATTCTCTCCAGGGGTCACTTTCGGTGGTCAGTGGTCATGGTATATGTCTGGGTGCATTTCTCCTTTCTACAGATATCTTGATTTCTTAATATTGTAGGCATAGAATAAATTGGTGAGCAAGGAAATATAAAATAAAGCATAACAGAGCAAGTTTGACAAGTGAGAAAATAAACAATCATATACAGACAGACCTCTCTCTCTCTGACAAAACAATAGATTGGAAATAATGACTGAATATTACTTGAATACGATAAGGCGAATGGAGGGCCTACGTTATCCCATAAAAAAGTTCTCATTTGGACAGCTGTAAGATTGAAAGTACCAGGAAGGAAAAGCCCCTGCAATCTTAATAATTATTGCCTAGGTAAGTGGAATTGGAGGTTGTTCTGTTGGCCCCTCATCTACTGTTCCCAGCGCACATTCTCTGTTTCAACTGTTTTACACATTCCCATTTCTTGATGTTCCTGTCACCGTCAGAGACCCATGTGAATTTCTTGTGAAATAAGTGATATCAGTATGTGCTCCAATACTTAGAACAATACTTATTGCATTAATTGTAATCTCAAAAGATTTATGAATAGAGTGCATTGTATAATTCTCACTTTGCTTGTATAATTTTTTGTTAGTTTACCGTCATTGGGATTTGTATTTCAACTTGACTGCTTTGCAGATTCGTGTATGACTGGCCTGTTGTGCCTCCTCCTGTAGATCAACAGTGGCACTCAGCGTGTTCTGCCAGTGCCAACCTTGGGATTATATTCGTGAGATTCCAGCGAGCGCTATGCTCGCGAACAGTGCTCCAGTACTAAGTGTTAATCAATGTTGCTATTCAACTTCTTGATCTGTACTTCATGCACCTACGTGATCTTGTTGGATTAATGATTCTGCTCGCAATTATGTGGCACCTTTATTTTGCTATCATGAGCGCCACGGAGCCAGGCAATGCTCCTGTAAATCATATCTTCTGATAACCTTGTAGAAGTCATATTGTTTAAGTGGACCAATTACGTTTACATTCAATCCCTTGAAAGGTAATTTTAGTGTTTTCTTTAAAGGTTTCTACACTTTTCTGTTCATAGCGTTGCATGCTCCCGCAGTCAGTATCAGCATAGGCGTGTTCACACAAGGTACATTTTGAGAAGAGTCAAATTTTGGATTTCTAATATTAAACCTCATCCATGGCATGGAGACTATGACAGTATATATATATATATATATATATATATATATATATATATATATATATATATACTATATATATATATATATTATATCCTATATATATTATATATTATATATATATAGATATATAATATATATATATGCGAATACCACAGGAAAATAATAGTCAGAAATCCAAGCGCTTTCGTCTTTACTCAGACATCGTCAAGGAGTTAATGAAGTACAATTGGAGATAAAGGTCTCAGTACAAAACAAGATCAAGAATACCAGATGGTTAATTGTCAAAAGGGTAGAAATTAAAAGAGATAATCCAGGATTATCGGATATCACACGGTCACAAACCTAACCGAAACTACAAAGTATCTTTACAGTCCAAAACATGTAAAACTGAATATATTAATTTTGTTGCTATATTTATCTACAAATTTTTTCATAATGAAAGCATCAAGTTTAAATAAACCAAGACTAAATTTAGAACATTTCTAATTATTTGACTTGATGAAACAAGATTCAATGATATTCCTTTTAACTGTGTCATTACATGGGATTAAGGCTCTTGCTTGACTCCAGTTACTAGGATGGTCTAAATCTCTCATATGTATGAATAATGCATTCGATATTTGCCCAGCTCTCACAGAATATTGATGTTGCTTGAGACGTTGTGAAAGAGATTTACCGGTCTGTCCGTAATAGACTTTATCACACTTTTTGCAAGGAATTTCATATATGCAGCCTGGAAGATCTTTAGGAGAATTTTTTATTATTAAACTCTTGACACTAATATTACTGAAATACATTTATGTTAAATAGCTTTAAAATTCTAGGATATCAAAAACCTTTCATCATAGGGTAATTTTAGATGTTATGCTTACTAAATTCAAGTTTGTCATTAGTTGAAAAATGTTTTTCTAGCTCTTTTTCCATGCCACATCTATAAAAGTCCTTGGGTATTTAAGTTTCAATGCAATATCATAAATAGGTTTTGTAATTTCCAGCGTCAATAAACTGAGGGCTACAGACACGTAAAGCCCTTAAGAACATCCCAGAAAAAACAGAGAATTTAACATTTTGATGGTGATTGGAGTAGTAATGAACAAAAGAGGCAATGTTAGTTGATTTTCGAAAGACTGAAAAGGTGAAATTTCTATCATTTCTATGGACAGTTACATCAAGAAAATTCAAATTACAGTTTCTTTCTTCCTCTACAGTAAATTTTATAGAAGGAACTAAATTATTGAGATTATTAAGGAATTCCTGGAGATTTTCGTGAACTGGCCAAATACAGAAGATACATCCACATATCTAAACCAAATAAGCAGACGGTATGGCTTTAATCAGACGGTCCCTGTCGATTGGAAGAATCGGATGCTGGATTATTGCTACGGAAAATTAAGAAAGTGCTGCAATCGTCTTGAAAGGAACTTCAAGTCAAGTTGAAAAATCTTATTGCTGAAAGCGACTGGACTAAGCATGCCAACGTGGACTTCATATTAAAGTTATCAGACAAACCAGTGGATAGTGCTACGACAGCGGCTTTGGGATATGGTTTAAGCTTTGGTGTATTTAATGTACCTGGACTTTGTCGACACTCTCAAAATCCTTTTGTTATTTGAAAAATTTAATTTAATCAAAACCTATGCCCTGATGATATCAATATTTGTAAAGGTATTGTGCATGGGGCTATGAGTAAACCTTCTCCCCCTAATGTACCCTGAGATAGATTTCTCCAGGCTTTTAAGAAAATTAGAGAAGATGAAACATTGAAAGTGACAAAAGCAGATAAATCTAATGCAGTGGTAATAATGAATGAAAAAAGTGACTATATAAGTAAAATAATGACATTGCTAAATGATACTGATACTTATACGAAACTGAGGTCTGACCCTACACAGACAGTGAACTCCCATTTTTAATAAACAATTAATCCATTTTGAAGGCTTTGACCATTTAATTAAACAGTTTACACCGCAATGCGCCTCTCTACCTTATTATGTATGGTTTAGTCAAGACACATAAAATCAATAACCCTATCAGACCAATCATTAGTTCAGTGGGCTCAGTTACGTATAATTTATCTAAATGGCTTGTAAAAATTCTTACTCCTTTGGTAGGAACATTTCTAACACGAATGTTAAAACAATGTTGATTTTATAAAACAAATTGAATAGTTTAAATTTGAATTTTGATTTTAATATGGTTAGTTTTTGATGTTGTCCTCTTTATTTACAAAAGTGCCTGTAGATGACTTACTTGAATATTTGGAGGAGGAATTAGAACGTCATGAAACATTCCCTTAAGTGTAGGGCAACCTCATTAGTCTCATAAGGTTATGTATCAAGATAGTAAATTTTGTTTTAATGGGGAATTTTTCGTACAAAAGTTTGGCATGGCTATGGGTAATCCCTTATCTCCTGTCCTTAGCAATATTTACATGAAATTTTTTGAGACAAAACTCTTACCAAGAATTTTGCCCCAAAAAGTTATTTGGTTTAGATATGTGGATGATATTTTCTGTATTTGGCCAGTTCACGAAAATCTCCAGGAATTCCTTAATAATCTCAATGATTTAGTTCCTTCTATAAAATTTACTGTAGATGAAAAAAGAAATTGAAATTTGAATTTTCTTGATGTAACTGTCCATAGATGAACAGAAATTTCACCTTTTCAGTCTTTCGAAATCAACTAACATTGCCTCTTTTGTTCATTACTACTCCAATCACCATCAAAATGTTAAATTCTCTGTTTTTTTCTTGGATGTTCTTAAGGGCTTTACGTGGTGTAGCCCTCAGTTTTATTGACGCTGAAATTAAAACTATTTATGATATTGCATTGAAACTTAAATACCCAAGGACTTTTATAGATGTGGCATGGAAAAGAGCTAGAAAAACAATATTATTCAACTAATGACAAACCGTTGAATTTAGTAAGCATAACATTCTAAATTACCCTATGATGAATGGTTTTTAGATATTCCTAGAATTTAAAGCTATTTAAAATAAATGTTATTTTCAGTAATATTAATGTCAAGAGTTTAATAATAAAAAATTCTCCTAAAGATCTTCCAGGCTGCATATATGAAATTCCTTGCAAAAAGTGTGATAAAGTCTATTACGGACAGACCGGTAAATCTCTTTCACAACGTCTCAAGCAACATCAATATTCTGTGAGAGCTGGGCAAATATCGAATGCATTATTCGTACATATAGAGATTTAGACCATCCTAGTAACTGGAGTCAAGCAAGAGCCTTAATCCCATGTAATGACACAGTTAAAAGGAATATCATTGAATCTTTGTTTCATCAAGTCAAATAATAGAAATGTTCTAAATTTAAGTCTTGGTTTATTTAAACTTGATGCTTTCAGTATGAAAAAAGTTGTAGATAAATATAAGCAACAAAATTAATATATTCAGTTTTTACATGTTTTGGACTGTAAAGATACTTTGTAGTTTCGGTTAGGTTTGTGACCGTGTGATATCCGATAATCCTGGATTATCTCTTTTAATTTTTACCCTTTTGACAATTAACCATCGGGTATTCTTGATCTTGTTTTGTACCTGAGACCTTTATCTCCAATTGTACTTCAGTTACTCCTTGACGATGTCGAGTAAAGACGAAAGCGCTTGGATTTCTGACTATTATTTTCCTGTGGTATTCGCTTATTTATGAAGTCCACGTGCATCTATATATGAACGGCGAAACGTGAGGGCACATTGTTAACGGTAAATCACGACAAAAAGTTGGCAGTGACCACAGTTGGGGTTACAATTACATAATAATGAATCGGCTCTAGCCATGAGTTATCTGAAAATAATATAATTATAATTTTAGTAAGATGCCGGTGAATGAAATTTCTTTTAATACGATATATCATTAGAAATCAAACAAGTCTGTTTTTGTTCAAGAGCAAAATTAATCAATAATAATAATAATAATAATAATAATAATAATAATAATATAATAATAATAATATATAATAATAATAATAATAATAATAATAATAATAATAATAATAATATAGTAGTAGTAGTAGTAGTGTAATAATAATAATTTTCAATAGACAAAATCAAGGAGAAAGTATTACCTATTGATGTCGCAGTACCATGGGACACCAGAGTAGATGAGAAAAAAAGAATAAAAAATGGTAAGTATCCAGACATGAAACCAGAAATAAGAAGGATATGGGATACGCCAGTGGAAATTGTACCCATAATCATAATAACAATAGGCACGATCCCAAGATCCCTGACCTGGAAAAACTATGTAGATGCTAAAGTATCTCCAAAACTCATGCAGAGGAGTGTGCTACTAGAAACTTGGAGACTAGAAACAGCACACAGTGAGAAAAGTGGACTCCTAAGAAGGCAGGATGCAACCCGAAACCCCACACTATAAAAACCACCCAGTCGATTAGGATGATTGTGATAGAAAAAAAAAGAATCAAGTTAATCTTATTTCATACGATGAAAAATCACTAGCTCTGCATCATGATCAATTACTGCTGTAGTGTGGGGTCTGCGGTGGGAGGTTGTAACTATTTTTTGGAAGCTTGAATTTCAAGTCAATGGCCCCTATGTGCTTGTTCCATGTGAATAGGTTTCATGTACTGTAGTAATAATAATAATAATAATAATAATAATAATAATAATAATAATCATAATAATAATAATAATAATAATTAATAATATCAGTTTTGGCCCAACTCACAAAGGTAAGTGATGATTCTAATCCTTGACACACACCAAATAATTTTCCAATTCTACTTTGTCAAATTATTTGAAAACATTTCTGGAATATTTTTGACAAAATTTTTTGTAATTAGGACTAAAGGTCTAATTATCTCATTTTAGATACCATTTCTACCACGTTATTGGTCTAGGATTTTGTTTCGGTTAGTTTTCTGAAAGAGCACATTCAACCACAGAACCAATGATGCTGAAATTTGCTGTGGAGGCCTAGCACTTCCAGGTTAACAAACCTGGATCAGCCATGTCACGGACTGTACTCAGTGTAATTCTGAGCTGGTAATTCAGACAAGTTACTCCCAGAGCCTCCCATGAAGGGTATTCACGATCAGGTTTACCTGGCAGTTCACCTGTCAGTTCGTCGAACTTTCTTCACAAGACACTCCCCTTGATATGACGTCACTAGCACGTAACAAGTTCATTACACAGGAAGAGTCGTTTAAAACTCGTGGTAAGATGACAGTTTATGGGCGGAGTCATTGTACTCGCCAGAACGGATGAACTGATGGAATTACCTAAAGTTCTTCCGACCGACTAGCAGATTGCATGCGTGGACGGGTGAGCAACGATTTTGTTTGTAGTTGCGCCACTGGATTTCTCCTGGGAAGGATCTCAGCGCTCTGATCAGAATATGAATAAGCTATGTATAGGCATAATTAATTTCATTGTTAGACCTTGCAGTGCTATTTGTAAGCCGTTCTGAGTTAAAATCATATAATGAATATATATATATCTATATATATATATATATATATATATATATATATACATACATGTTACAAGGGGGGCAAACCCCTTATAGATTAAGAATGGTAACATGACTCGAGCGAGCACTGAGTCGGGACATACCCTCTTGCTCTCCCTCTCTCTCAGCCGACCTCGCTCTTTCTCTATCAGCCGACCTCTCTCTCTCTCTCTCTCTCACACACACAGCCGACATCGCTCTCTCTCTCTCTCAGCCGACCTCTCTCTCTCTCTCTCTCTCACACACAGCCGACATCGCTCTCTCTCTCTCTCTCAGCCGACATTGCTCTCTCTCTATCAACCGCTCTCTCTCTCTCAGCAGACCTCTCTATCTCTCTCTCTCTCACTCTCTCTCAGCCGACCTCTCTCTTTTCTCTCTCTCTCTCGCCTCTCAGCCGACCTCTCTCTCTCTCTCTCTCAACTCCAACGTAACTCACAAACCATAATTGCCTATAGGTGGTTAAATTAGATCCATAATTATCTAAATCTACCATAAAAAAATTAGAGTGATTTAAACAAATTGAAATCAAGATTTCTCAATTGAACTAAACACATGGAAAACGGACTGTTTAAAATCTAACTGAAGTCAACCCATTAACAAAACAGTAAATAAGATTTCTCACTTTAAACCCAAATACATATTCTCTCCAAAAAGTAGAAAGAAGTCACATAGTACAAGACTCTTCAGTCCTTAATATACACAACAGGAACTCATCAAAATTGGTCATTGTTTGGCTCACAAGGTCGAAACACCGACAGAGTTGCTGTCAAAAGAAACACGCCCTCATTACTATACATCGTGACTGAAATAAAACTGCATTTAATAAATGGGATATCACAAACAAAATATGAGTAAATCTCGTAAATCAAATAGGAGAGAAAAGGCCACTGCAGTTGCCCACCACAGCGCATATCCCAGATAGTTCAAATTACTGAAAAGAAAAGTATTAGCGGAAGTACTCAACGACTCGCTGCGACCTCTTATGTTCATTTTGCACAGTCCCCGCGGTTGCGCCGCCCCATCTCTTCGGGAATCAGTCTTAAATCGCAGTGAACTAAAAATTCCATTGATACCTCTCATCAAAGGGTATATCTAAACATACTCTTGTACGAACTTTCTTCACAAGACACCCCCCCTTGCGATGACGTCACTGACACGTAACAAGTTCATTACACTGGAAGAGTTCGTATCGTCATATACAGCTAATAGTCCCACCCATGAAATCTAACTAAAACCAGATTCGGAACTTCTGCCGATGCACGGACACACGCGACCTATCTTGCCCTTGGTCGCGTCTTGGGATAGCAATCTTCAACATCGTGCTATCCAAAAAATGATGCGTCCACATTTTAGGATCTCGCTCTGTCTCCTTGGGAGTCAAAGATGGCCATTACAAAAATGTTCAAGATGACCTTAAGGAGTAGATCTCATTAACAAAGGCATTATTCTTCCGTCCGACATACCCATTTCGAAGTGTAATGTCAACAGATACAATATTCTGCCAAACCCGCTTTCTGATCATTTTCATAGGACAGCAAAATCAAAATATGCATATGCCAGTTTATGAATTGCATTTGCGATGGTGAGGATGTGTCTATTCCAGCTCCAATAAATATATAGCTGAAAATGATAGGTATAGGTATGTACGAGAGGGAATAGACTTTTATCCTTCTTGTGGTCAGGTCAGCAAGGTGACCACATTATGATTATGGTAATCGCAGGTTTGTTTCCCACTTACGGACGCATATTTCCCAAGTCTGGAAGAGTTTAGGGATGGATAAAATTTAGGGCCCATCCAATCAAAGTGCGTGGAGCTGATGCATGACGTCACAAGCCGCCACGCCTTTAGCTCTCTCCTCAGTCTTATATCCATTACTGCCGCCATTCATGATGCCGAAGAAATACTTTCTTCTCAATATCACATCGACATCATCAATTCCAGTCCGAGGTAGAGTGAATTAGATATTAAAGGACATTTGTAGCTCGATATATGTATATGAATCACGTAATGTGATATGACTTATGTACGGGCAAAAGCACTACAACGCTACTGAGGACGAGGGGGTTTCATGCAGTCTCCAAAACTACAAATAACTGAGTGCGACAGGAAATTGAGATGGGAGACGGCATAAACTTATATCCTCTTGCGGTGGCGGGGTAGGCTAAGGCTTCACTGCTAGTCCTGAATTGAAGTTGTCGAATGGTTTGTGCCCGTCGGCCGGCAATTCTATTGGTCGCCTAAGAATTCCCCTTCCGTTAAGCATATATGAAAATATATTAATTTCGAGGTAGAGCGAATTAGATATTAAAGGACATTTGTAGCTCGATATATTGTATTGACTCAGGGTAATGTGATATGACTTATATAATGGCTACTTGCGGGCAAAAGCACTACAACGCTACCGAGGATGAGGGGGTTTCATGCAGTCTCCAAAACTACAATACCTGAGTGCGACAGGTATTTGAGATGGGATGCGGCATAAACTTATATCTTCTTGCAGTGTTGAGGTGGGCTAAGTCTTCACTGCCAGTCCTGGAATTGAAGTTGTCGATGGTTTTGTGCCCGTCGGCCGGCAATTCTATTGTCGCCTAAGAATTCCCCTTCCGTTAAGCATATATGAAAAATATATTAATTTTCGAGGTAGAGCGAATTAAGTATTAAAGGACATTTGTAGCTCGATATATGTATATGAATCACGGTAATGTGATATGACTTATATAATGGCTACGTGCGGACAAAAGCACTACAACGCTACCGAGGACGAGGGGGTTTCATGCAGTCTCCAAATTACAAATACCTGAGTGCGACAGGTATTTGAGATGGGATGCGGCATAAACTTATATCCTCTTGCAGTGTTGAGGTGGGCTAAGGCTTCACTGCCAGCCCTGGAATTGAAGTTGTCGATGGTTTGTGCCCGTCGGCCGGCAATTCTATTGTCGCCTAAGAATTCCCCTTCCGTAAGCATATATGAAAATATATTAATTCCGAGGTAGAGCGAATTAAATATTAAAGGAAATTTGTTGCTTGATATATGTATAAGAATCACGGTAATGTGATATGACTTATATAATGGCTACGTGCGGGCAAAAGCACTACAACGCTACTGAGGACGATGGGGTTTCATGCAGTCTCCAAACTACAAATACCTGAGTGCGACAGGTATTTGAGATGGGATGCGGCATAAACTTATATCCTCTTGCGGTGTTAGGGTGGGCTACGGCTTCACTGCCAGTCCTGGAATTGAAGATGTTGATGGTTCGTGCCCGTCGGCCGGCAATTCTATTGTCGCCTAAGAATTCCCCTTCGGTAAAGCATATATGAAAATATATTAATTCCGAGGTAGAGCGAACTAGATATTAAAGGACATTTGTAGCTCGATATCTGTATATGAATCACGGTAATATGATGTGACTTATATAATGGCTATGTGCGGACAAAAGCACAACAATGCTACCGAGAACGAGGGGGTTTCATGCAGTCTCCAAAACTACAAATAACTGAGTGCGACAGGTATTTGAGATGGGATGTGGCATAAACATATCCTCTTGCGGTGGTGGGGGTGGCTAAGGCTTCACTGCCAGTCCTGGAATTGAAGATGTTGATGGTTCGTGCCTGTCGGCCAGGAATTCTATGTCGCCTAAGAATTCCCTTCGGTTAAGCATATATTAATTCCAAGGTAGAGCGAATTAGATATTAAAGGACATTTGTAGCTCGATATATATATATATATATATATATATATATATATATATATATATGCATGTATGTATGTATG
The DNA here is from genome assembly GCF_015104395.2 of Macrobrachium nipponense. Taxonomy (NCBI): domain Eukaryota; kingdom Metazoa; phylum Arthropoda; class Malacostraca; order Decapoda; family Palaemonidae; genus Macrobrachium; species Macrobrachium nipponense. The sequence continues at coordinate 41,300,869 of NC_061087.1, read as the reverse complement.
CATATATATTTCCAGTGATACAGGCAAATTGGTATAGGCCTAGACCAGTGTCCCGCCTTTTTATGAACGGATCTGATACTAGTGATAGTAGGCTTTATGGTCCATTTCATGAGTGAACTGACCCCAGTTCTAATTTAAACCTGTTCATTTATGTTGTATGAAAATAGACAACATTTCAGGCCGGCCAGCAGCGATGCCATTTTTTCTTCACAACATTGGCTTATAACAGTGTTACCATAAGCAGTTCTTCTGATTTTTTTTACGTTATTTATGATATAATGGTTAGAAATGCGTATTTTCCGAATGTAGAATTATTTTCCGTTGCATAAAAAACTACACAACTTACCTTAATGTAAAGTATTTTTGTTGAAGAAAATAAAGGATTTTAATAAAATTTATTTCTATAAGTAAGCAGCGATGCCGTTTTTTTCTTCACAACATTGGCTTATAGCAGTGTTACCATAAGCAGTTCTTCTGATTTTTTTACGTTATTTATGATATAATGGTTAGAATGCGTATTTTCCGATGTAGAATTATTTTCCGTGGCATAAAAAAAAACTGCACAACTTACCTTAATGTAAAGTATTTTTGTTGAAGAAAAATAAAGGAGGTTTTAATAAAATTTATCTCTATAAGTAAGCAGGATATGTTTTTATAACTTTATTCTCATAAAAAAACATAAAAAGGCAAAGTGAAGAATTTTATTCCTCATTGCTGTCCTGTGGTCGGAAAAGCCACTGAGGGTTGCCAGATGTCACCAGAAAGTCACGCTAGTAGACGAAATTCCTCAAAACGGCAAGCGTGACAGCCAGTGGACACACAAGCGTAGTTTAACTGTTATTTATACCTGTTCACTGTATTTATGTCAGTTTAAACTGAGATAAACACACGTACAGTTCAATCCATGTATTTTTACAATGGATTCCGAGCAATGCGATCTTACCGCTCTAGGTGTACTCTTTGTAATGTTAAAAAAAAAGAAGAAAAAACGAAAAAAAGGCGTTAAACTTCTTGGTAGCAGCAGGTACAAGTTCCTCCAACTTCTTTGCTAATTTGCCATAGGCAGCATCTTTCTTTGCGCGGTCATGATATTCTTGACTTTTGACTTGCCACAGGCAAGGTTCAGATCGATACCTACAATGCAATGAAATCAACAATCACTTGGTTTGGTTTACGTGACATTTTCACCTCAACCAACTGCACTCCACGCTAAACACAAATTTTAAACTGAGAACTATACAGCTGAATCCCCACACACGCTCAGTTCAGTTAATCCTTTCAGTTAAAAATATTGAAATTTCATTTGTCTCAGTTTTACTGTTCAGTCGTGTTGAACTGATGAACTGAGATACTGAGATACCTACACACGTGCAGTTTTAACTGACAGTTATATCTGAACAGTTGTAACTGTCAGTTAAAGACGATCTCGAGTTAACCGTCCGCCTTTCAGTTCTACTCTTTTCACGCGGACGCTCATCCGTCGAACGGTCGCGGGTGAACTGACAGGTAAACCTGATCGCGAATATCCGGGCTTACAAGCTTTGCCAGGTAATGATTTTCCATTTCATCTGCGAGCGTTTCACTTGACAGATTATGCACAGCTGTTTCAGCAGAGGACTAGATGGTTTCAGTATCTCGCACAGCATAGAGGCAAGTGTGTTAAATTCACTGTGACACTCTTGTGTTTGAGGAACAAATCGACTTTAACTGTTATTAGTTACAAAAAGAAACACGAGGTGTCTAATGGTAAATTAGGTGGTGTTTTGCGCTTTACTGATATGAGCTTCGTTCTGCTACTTAAATGATACTTTGTGATACAGTCAGTCCAGATAAAATTTCATAAACGAAGACTGATTAAAGCTGGCAGATTATTGTTCACGGTTTAATCAGTGATTAAATTTGGAACTCATGCCGCGGAAATTCATTCTCTTAGTGTGAAACTGACATTTTTTAAGTGATGAGAACAAAATGTAGTGATATAGCTACATATCTGCTTCATTTGAAATAAAAACTGTGCGAATGAGGCAAGTGTCTAACAGTACAGTACCATAATTCGGAAATTTAACAAACACTGACGAAAGTCTGGAACTAATGCAATTCGTCAAAACAATTGTTTTCAAGCCCAGGAACTACTTCACGACGATGAATGCCTCTTTATAAAGAAATCCTAATTGTCTGTTCAATTTTTGCACGATTTTAGATTTTCATGAAAAACATTATGGTTAGACAAGCAACTGTCGACATTTGTCAATCATTATCATTTAGCGACTTTCTATTGATGTACATAGACTAGATTATACAATTACTAAAAAGTGTTCACTCCTCAGTTTCTCCTCTTTGAAGGGGATGTTACAAAATATCCAATCTAGGCTTCAGGGCTGATGCTTAGAGATGACATTACGTCTCAAGTTTTTCTCTTTCAAGTAGTGGATTGACCTTACAACACTTACGCTCATGAACCGAAATGGACCTCACCATCGTAAAATATAATATGAAAAACTATACTTTATTACGAATAACTCTGAATGAACGGAAATGTGACAATAACAAGTAGTTATAATTTTCATCATCTTTTTCTCCAGGAATGACATGTAGCGCAGTGAAGCGAATTTGCATTATAAATCCAGGAATAATTAATGTGGGGTCTGGGGTCGCCTTGAAATGTGAGATGTTGTTACCGAATGGTATTATAGTAAACAGAATTCATGAGCATTTGAAGCAGAAAGCGGCAGGGTCATGCCGATCTCTTCGCATTTAGGTAACTGATGTTGAAAACTGGTAAAAAATGTACCGAAGTTTCTTCGGAGCAATCGAGTTTTCTGCACAGCGTATATTGCTGTGTGAAACCCTCAGCCATGTCCCATGAAACTTTCAGCCAGGTGGTGGCCTATGTTGTTGGCATTAATAGCGGTGTCAGACGCACGATCATGACTAACTTTAACCTTGTTTAAAATAAAAACTACTGAGCTAGAGGGCTGCAATTTGTTGTTTGATGATTTGAGGGCGAGTGTTCGATATTAATTTGCTGCCCTCTAGCCTCAGTAGTAGTTAGTATTGAAGATCTGAGGGCGGAAGGAAGGACAGACAAAAAGCCACCTCAGCAGCTGTCTTCTACAGACAACTAAAAAGAGTAGTATGGCTAAAATCCCAAAAAATATTTGCCATTCACCGAACTGATCTGACACACTATAGCGCAAGTCTGTATAGCAGACTTTAGTCCTGACTCTCAAATTAATGTATTGATTTTTAGTGACGTTCCGTTTCATACTGACACATATGGCCACATGACATGAATAATTGAGACCGATTTGTTCGTCAAATGATGTAGATACCTGTTAGCTCGTGAATACATTAACCAGTCACTTAAACATTCCTTCGACTAAAATTCAATCCGGCATCGATGGTACCTACTTGATAATATGAGCATCATGAGATGAAATATTTTATATCTTTTTTCATTAATTAATATAATATATATATATATATACATCTTCTTTCCCACCGTAATCCCTACATTAAGGGGTCGGTTGCCCGATGCGCCTTCTCTTCCACTGCCTTCTCTCAAGTCATAATCAGACATGGTTTATTGTTTGGCAAAGGGGTTTTTACGACCGCATGCCCTTTCTGTCATCAACCACAGTTATTGGCAGTGGGCCTCGCCTTTTGCTAAAAAGTACGACTGCAATGCAGCAGCTGTACTTTTAGTCGCCTTTTTACGACATGCAGGACTTATAGGTGGTAGTATCCTTACACCCTTACCACAGGGTTGTCAATTTACACACACACACACACACATATATATTTATGTATATATATATTATATATATATATATATATATATATATATATATATATATACATACATATACATATACATATACATATGTATATGTTCATATGTGTGTGTATACAATCAATGTTTAACATATATATGTGCATATTTATATACATATACTTTGCGTATATATATATATATATAATATATATATATATATATTATATATATATATATAGATATCTGAGCTCTCATTCGCTGCATCCAAGCTTCATTGCTGGCTGCAGCCCACCAGTCAAACTAGCTTTGAATGGGTAACAGCATCATCTGAGGTCAGTAAGGGTCATGGGGGTGAAGAACCTTGATCCTAAAGACATGATGGGATCCATGATGTTTCTACCTTTTCTACTGCCATACCTCTACAGGGGAGAAATTGTTTTGGGTGGGCGTGCTATGTGGTTTAAATACAAAAGAATGTGATAAAGGATGAGATGATATTGTGACCAAACATGGGGTTCCTGGAATAAATGAGAAGGGCGAGAATCTTGTGTTTAGAAAGGGACAAGATTGTTGAGAAAAAATATGCACACAAATAAATGTCAAAGATTTTCTTAGACAATTTATTAGAACAGAGTAGATGGTTAAGTTGACGAAAGCACTGGTGTGAGGTGGAGTGGTGAAACGTATCATATGATCACTGGTTGAGACAAAAGTTAGACTAGAAGGAAGTCTTCAGATGGAGAAAGCACATCTTAGTTTAACTAGACCACTGAGCTGGTTAACAGCTCTTCTGGGGCTGGCCCGAAGGATTAGATTTAAAAAAATTTTTTTTTACGTGGCTAGGAACCAATTGGTTACCTAGCAACGGACCTCCAGCTTATTGTGGGATCCGAATCACATCATATCGAGAAATGAATTTCTAACCACCAGAAATAAATTCCTCTGATTCCACGTTGGCAAAGTGGGGAATCGAACTCGTGACTACAAAATTGCTAGGCGAGCATGTAACCCACTAAGAAGGGGTGCAGATGTAGTGTAAGTGTGATTGAGACTAATAACTTTTAGAGAGAGGAAATGATGAAAACACAATGAATGAGAATAGACTAGGCTTAAAGGTACTGACATTTGTGAAGAGTGTGTACAGGCTTCGAGAATGTGGGCAGAGTTAGGGAGTGTACGTTTGGCTTCGATTGGGCGTGGGAGGAGCGAATAAAAGTTGAAGGGGAAATAAAATTTGCGGTGGGCGGTGCGTTTGGTGGTGTTCGAACTTTTGGGGCAAATGGTAATGTGCGACATAGTTAGTTTTGTATATCTGTTGTATGAAGTACTATGCCAAACTATAATGGCTAATTATGAGTACTACTCAAAATCTATTTTATTTTTCAGATGAAACAATGGTAGCTGGACCTTTACGATCATATCATAAAAGGTAACTGAACACAACAAATGACTAATGCCAATCGATGACTTTGTTTTGCATGCATATATTACCTTCTGTTTGAATTATCAAGTAGTGTAGTAAGAGTTGAAGAACGAGGTATATTTGAGCTTGTTAAGATATATTCACATTCGCTCCACAGTTGAAATGATAATAATCAATGCGTTAGCTGCTATTCTACCATTGCCAGGCTGTAAAATGTTTTATGAAAGTTTAGTAAACACGTTTTCACGTTTGAAGGTTAATCATTGCCGGACTGTGGATTGCTTCCCTTCTGCTCACAGCCTATGTGAGAGATGAAAGCAATAAACATTTTAAGACCTCTGCTGTGGATGTGGACGAGGATGAAGAAGATACCTTTCCGCTAAGACTTGATGAAGATGACGATCTCACTTACGGAGAGACAGACACCCTCGTCGACGAGCCTCCCGACATCCCTGTTTCTTCTTCTTCCTCTTCCTGTCAGTGCCGACAAGTACAGCTGGAGATGAGGGAAGTCTACGGTGGGAATTTGAATCTCGTCATTCCATGGCTCAGTCTCACCACGCTAGAGCACCTGAGGAAGCACCATCCTAATTTCCCCGTCTCCATCGCCACAGAAATCACGAAGAAGAGATGTCATCTCATGCCTCCGCCTCACGGGTAAGATTCCTTTCGTTGATACAGTCAGAGTCTAGCTTATTTAGCTTTAGGTCTACTTCTTGAGTGACTTTTGCCTTGTTCAGCAAAGAGATCGGGGCTGGTGCCAGGAATTGCCGAGCCCAATTAGGAAATCATAGAAATTAAGACGATTTTTACGTCTAATATACGTAAAAATGATTTTCCAAGTTAATATTTTCTTTTAATGTAGTATGCATAATAATGTGAGGAATAATACTTCCTCATTCTTCATTTCATGTTTTTGGTAGCGGTTTATTCATCTTAGAATAGAGCATGCTACAAAAATAACAATATATTCTATTCAACATACAGTATAGATCTTTTGATTATTTATACAAATAATTTGTTCCAGCAAAAGTTAAGAAACTTTTGGACAATTCTAGGACACATCATTATCATAATAACATATTTGGTAGGTTACATGGTTGATTTGAGCATCTCTAAATTTTAATAATTATTTAAATTCTAAAATTTGGCTACATAAGCCTAAGCCAAAATATCCTTCGAACACAATATGTAAAGGAATGCCGCTATTCGGCAATCATGTGGAAAATCGAGTTCTCATTGGTTGGAATTTATGACGTCATGCTTTTTAATTTTGATTACAGCCGCCAGTTGCCTCCACTGGCGCCGTGGTACGACTCATATGGCTAACTTGAGTATCTTGTGCACTCGATAGTATCCTTGGTTGCAACCTAATTGGACGATCTATTAATTTTGGAAGCAACAATTTTGTATCCATAATTACTCCCCTAACCACAGGGGACCATCCTAACTTTTCATCCCTTTTACATGAAAGACGACCTACTATCATTGCAGTCATGGAACTATAAACATGAAATGGACATGCGCAGATAAATGTTATTGGCGCTGATTGTCACTGTGTGGCGCCATGGGAAAAGGTGGACATGACGCCGAATTAAGCTATTTAAGCATAGTATTGTAGACGCTTTTTTTCACTTTGCCGTCCTTAATTTTCCACCGATTTTAATAAATGTAGGCTCATTGGAAAGCTCTTGAAAATCCGTTTTCAATTCATATAATTAAACATGTAGAAAATGCGGCGCTGCAGTGTTTTAAGTAAAGACATCCACAGAGGCATTTTGCCTGGGTTTGCTTTCTTCTACTGTTCCAAAATTTTCAATATAAATTTTAATGAATTTATCATCGGTTAAAAGCTTTTGAAAAACACTTTGCAATGAACCAAATGAAGCACTTATATATATATCTATATATATATATACTCATATAAAAGAAATAATTATGCATGCTATGTGATGAGACTGAGTGATTTCACGTCTTTGCCATGGGGTTGTGTAATAAATTTTACCACTAAAGCCTGTTAAACCCCATATATTTTAATATCCTTCTAAGTATCAAAGTTTTACACTCTACTTTGCTTGCATTTTATGCACTACCTAGGTCTTATCACCTTGCTATCCAGTCTGTGTCACCTAGGGATTAACCCTATCACCATGACACAATGGACTTAAATTGTAATTATGTTGACTTATGCTTATTGCATATCTTATATCAGTCATTATTACAAAAAGAAACACGCTTGTTGATATAAATAATTTATTTTTTCAGATCACTTATTAATATCAGTCTTATTATTAATGCAAATAATTTTAGGTCTATCTTAAAATTGCATTATCATGTAAACAGAAATTACTAAATCGAATAATGTGTACTACTAAATTAACAGACTACACTCCAATATGGCGAGGTGGGCATTGTGATACAGGCTGCTTACCACTAAATTACAGAGTTTGTAGACCATTTTATGGCAAATGTACAAAAGCTGAACTCGTAACACTGAATATTACTGGCCCTTGAAAAGAACAAGTTTATTGCATTTCTGGCGAATGCTTCTACCCGCGATGCCTGACTGTGGAGCCTGGCTAAGTGATAATAGCGTCAATCAAAGTAAATGCCCACAATCAGGCGAATCACATCAAAGTAGTGATTATCTACACCAAAGGATGTCTGTTCACAGGCGCCATAACAAAGCTCTCTCCTCCACCCTTTGCAATGGCGGCATACTGCGCACTGTGATTTCGCGCATGTCCATTCCATGTTTGTAGTTCCATGGTTGCAGTCATCAGAACTGTCAATCTGGACTCCTGACGTTTTCATAACTTCTGAGTTTTATCTTTGATTATTTGAGGTTTCATCACTCTTTCTAGGAAATTCTACTCGGCCATATGTAATAAAAAAAACATAAGCTTCCAGGCCAAGTAGTAAGCATGAATACTAAGCATAGAAGATTTATTTTCTAAAATCTCCTCCCCCCCCTCCCCAACCGAAAAAATGTAAATAAAAAATTGTCCAGTAAAATGAAACTGGAACTTAACTCTACATTCTGAGACCGTAAAACTGCCATTCATTTTTTAAGTGAATTGTGAATTTGAAACGTTGGAATCTTGCGAGTTAATCAAATAAAGTGCAAATTCTTGAGTTTTAAATAACTTTGATAATTATAGGTTTATTAAGATGCTTTTCTGGGTATCATGCATTGCTATATGAGAACTTATCAGAGTGTTTTGAAGACTATGAAATGAAAGCAGTCGTTAATGTTTAATTCAATAAGTAGTTAAAAGCTGACAATAACCAACTGAACGTAAGGCCAGCATATTCATGGTTTACTATCGCCCATTTATACATTCGAGCAATTTGAATGATTTCATCCAAGGGATCGGGGTGTTCGAGGGTTCTACCATGACGAAATATAGTACTTCCTAGCTGACCGTCAGGTTCATGGTGGAGCTCTACGTGTGGAAGCCACACTTGATTTGTAGGTATGAATTTCAAGTAAAGATCCGTATGAATAGGTTTCATCTTCCAAATGCGAATTTTAGTTAATATTTCGGTCACTGGTCCAATGAAATGACGGACGTAGGGTCTCCTCCTTCGGGTCGTGTTGTGTTCAAACGCTGATGATGGCACGAAGCTCCACACTGAATTTTCTTCTCTGAAGATAAGCATCTCCGACATAACCAAGTTCACTGACGACGTCTTGCTTTATACAGCCAATGATTGAGACTCTTCCACTGCTATTTTTCCCTCCGATTCCCACATCCTGCCTCTTGTAAGGAAGTACTGATATTATCCATCATTTGCTTATTTTGTATATTTTCTGAGTACTTCTGGACCAGGTATACGGAATCATTTGCTTGTGTTGGTGATCTTGGTATTAATTTTGTTTTCAGAAAAATGGAAGTTGCTTGTTTCAGACGGGATGCATGGTGGATCTTTGGCACTCCTCAAGGAATGTAAAATGGTTGCAATAAAGGATCTTTTCCTCTGCTACTTCTCATGTTTATATTTCAGAATTCTTTGGAGTAACACGTACTATCAAAAAGCCATCATGGGCAAAGGAGTAACGTACCATCTTTATTCTGCAATCATGGATAACAGAGTCCACACAGGTAATCTTATAAAGATTGGCGAATAAACAATCTTCAATGAAATAACCCTGAAAGGTTTAGTCATTCACTAGAAAAAAAATATTCCGAGAAACGTCTCTTTCTCATAATTTCTAAAGCATTTAAACGAAAGAAAAAAGACAGTAACTTTTACTTTCGAATCTTTTCTGAAAGTGTAAATGATCTCTTTTTCATGATAGATAGTAGACTTTTTGAGGAAGACTCCAACTACAATGTTAAAAGTCTTCTAAGAATTTGAATTTAACTGTGATTTGAATAAGGAAGGTAAACTTTTAAGTCTTATCTGATGAAAAATATGCAGTCCAAGGTTGTAGATGTAGTCTTGTAAATAGTTTCTCTGTTCTTCGTTAAAAACTCATTGATCAAAAGAATTCTCAGCGGTGAACCCGTTGCGAAGATGACTGACTTCACTGAATACAAACTGCAAAGGTGTCATTTTCAAGGCAATAGGCCTTATTTACAAAAATTTGTTCTCATAAGTATTTTTACAAGGAACACTGCAGGATAACAATTATTTCTTTCATTTTTTAAAATAACATCACTCCACAGCTTCAGGATATATTGATACGGTTTCCAAACAATGTCTAAGCTTTTGGTAACTTATGAACCAGCCTTTACTCTTGATTTGAAAGCAAAGTTCAAGTCGAAGTTTTGTCTCTAACTTGACTGGTATATCTTAAAGTGTAACGTTTCCTTTGTCTTAAAGAAAGAATCAGAAACCCGTTCCTTCATCTATAAGCCAAATATCCCGAAAGAAAACGAGCGCGCATTCTCAAACACGATTTTAAGGAAAACTTGTGCAAAACAAGTTTTATTTTATATTTTCACACGATTATTATTTTCATTCTAAGAAAGCCGCTACATTTTGTAGGTGACGTTATCATTTTCAAACTCTGTTGCTATGACAAAATGCTAAAAATTGAAGCGTAAAGAAGAGAAGGACTCGACATGAAACTTTAAAACTCCTTCTCTTTGAACAGACTTGAGACCCTGCGTCAGAATACTGGCCCACACAACTGTCAAGAATCCTCCAAAACCTTGGTGCTACTTTTGGTTCAATGCCACCGGCCCTCCTGCCGTTTCCAGGGTTGCTAGAATAGGTAGGTCCCATTAAAATTCGGTTTTGCAGAGAGGAGACACAAAGGTACGAGTTTGATCTGTGTGCATGTTTGTTTATGTATGTGTCAGTGTGTCTTCGCTCATGTGTCTGTAAAGGAGAGAGAGAGAAAGAGAGAGAGAGAGAGAGAGACAGAGAGAGAGAGAGAGAGAGAGAGAGACTGAATTTTGTCATTTGATTTATTTTATCGAAAATCCCAAGGGAAAGGTGATTGCCCCAAAGTGAACAGTCCTAAGCGACTCCTCATGAAGGTGCTGTTTTCATGACCAAATCAGGACCAAGTTCCCTTTAACGAAGCTCCCGAATTCCTGTGTGGGGTTTGTGCATATATTGATCAGTGAATTTGGTTCCTCACAATTCAGTAAGTTACCAGCACGAAGAAATAATAACCTTAAAGAGGGAAAATGATTATATATCTTTATGAGTCTGTTTTGCTGTAGCCTCTCAGTCATTAATAAACAACTGACATAATCTTTCAACATCTAATCACCAGTTGGTAAAATGAGTTGAAATGAGCTGAACCTTATAGACCTTACAGCTCGTTCGGGTTGCTCCAGGTCCCTCAGTGTGAGGCACCTGTAACGTCTACCAGAGAATTGCTAATGAATCTTCCGGTATATTTTGCATCTTCCAATCTTGGATGGTCTGGAATGCAGTTCCGAGACCAAGTATGACCACGAATACAAAATGGGAATAAAATAGTATCCAAATTAAAAGCTACTTGTTCAATCTAGGAAGAACAAAGTCTAAGATGTTAAATTTATGTTCATTCACAGGTTTTCAAAAATGTTTGAACTATCGGTTTCCATAATTACATTGCAAAATATGTTTTCACAATGTTCCATTGTAGCCTTATTGCTGAATGAAGAGGCCTTACCAGTGGTGCAGCTGTCCAGGAACTGATAGCTCTGTGCTAGAATGTGTTAGAACATACGCATATATTCTTAGAACTTATAACACCCGTAAGGGGGGTAGTGCCGTTAGTGCACTGTAGGCATTAATTTTGGTTTTTTGCAGCGTCCCTTCGGTTCCTAACTACAACCTCTTCTATTCATTTTACTGTGCCTCCGTTAATGTTCTTTCTTCCACCTCACTTTCCACCCTCTCTTTACAATTGATTCATAGTGCAACCGCTTTGAGGTTTTCCTCCTGTTTCACCTTTCATACCTTTCTACTCTCAATCTCCGTTTCAGGGCTAAATGATCTCATAGGTCCCAGCGCTTGGCCTGTAGCCTAAATCCTATATTCCACTCTATTCTAGAACTTAAATCTGAGCATTATAGCTACCACAGCGCCAGAATCTGTAAACTGGGCTACTCTCATTGTGCTCTATCCTTTGCAGTCTTGATAATGGCACTTTTTTTTGGCTTCCTTCTCATCATCATGGCTATGCGACTAGACCTAAGAGCTTTTGACTTGACTTCTGAACCTGGTTGTATTCACCGATTCCCCTGGTGTTATAACCAGCAATGTTGATTCTCATACTGGGCCTCGCAATCATGCTCAGCTTTCATCATCAATTAAAACTGTACAGGTTTCCCTGATAGGTCACAATCTTGTGAGAGTTGGTCAAAGTTGTATAAAGAGGCTTTTGTAGCCTGAAGTCGAAATCCTTGTTGTTTATTGAATTCTTGCAATAGAGAAAGGTGATTCGGTAACGATTGTATGCGCTTATTTGGAGGAACAAGAGGAGGCTTATCAATTTTCGGGAAAGGGACTAGGTCTTATATGGCCGTAAAAGATTATACCAGACTCTGAGTTGAAGGTCAGGGATTAGGTTTTTGCTTCAGTCAATAATGAATACAATTTGGCTATAGAGGAAACCCTTTCTGGTGCAATTTGGGAAATCGGATGGTGGGCTGCTCTCAGATCTGCGTGTTTTGTGTAGCCTTCTGTGATTAAACAAGTAGCTCTGTCATTCCGCTTAATAGAAGAATAAGAAAGAAGAAGAAGAAGAAGAAGAAGAAGAAGAGACAATCATTTTGGCTGATAATGTCTGACAGTCAGCAGGGCAACGAGAATCACATCACCTCTCATGCCAGTTTTCATGAGGATAAACTGACTAGTTTATCTATTTGGTCCTGTAAAATTTAGATGATATTACTTATCCTTGATGCATATTGAGTTGTAGACCTAAAAGTATTTTCCCGTTGTTTTGTTTTGTCCTTGATTTGTAAAAGCTAATACGCTCCTCGTAAATTGTCTCATTTTCGTATTAACCAGAAGGAACGTTTTGGGCATATTTGAGAATTAGAAATGCTATTCCATTAAGTAAGTGATGGAGTGGTAGCTCTTGCCCAGTCGATTATGGCGAAATTCTTATCAAATATATGTTATCTAAATGTTTAGTACATTTACCGGCGAAACGTTTTCATAGCTAAACTGAAAGTAATTATTTGTGCTCGAGTTTGCAATTCAGTTTCCGCCAGAGTCTGAGACTTGTGATGAATTCTTTTCAATTTCCTTTGTGGTACAGAATTCGATAAATGACGGCCATGAGGGTCGTATGATTTGTCTGTGCTTTAGCGCTACTTTTGTCCTTGTTAATCACGAGGGCCTCGTTTTCGAACAGACAGGCGGGAGTTTGAGGTGGGGCATATTTTACTGTTTTGACTCAAATTTTAACCAATACATTCCAAAGAGTGTAGCAGTATAGTGACTGCAGGAAAGTAATTTCTGGTTCTCCAGGTTAGTGTTCTTGACCCTTTACTGTTTGTATTTTATATGTACATGTGGTTTAGCCTTGAAACTATGCTTGATGCTTATGCAGATAATTGGGTACTCGAGTTTCATTAATCCAATCTTGTGCATAGATCTATGGTGCCTGGATGTCTTAACAGAGATTTGGTGCAAATTATAGGGGATGAAATTGATTCATAAAAATTCTCATAGTACGACTTGAGATCTTTTTCTTTACAGTGTCTTTTAACTACATGCAATTTGTAGTTTCAGGTGTCATTCTTAATAAAAGAAACGTTCCAACTGATTTTGAAAGTATTAAGATGAAGGAAGATCTTCTTACTATACCCTTCTTTTCGAAGCACCTGAATCTGTTTCTTAAAACTTAATTGTTAGTTAGCTATATATTTGGAAACAGTGGGATCTATCTCTTCTTCACACAGGGCATCTCCTCCCTAGGTAAGTGTTATGTTTTTGCTCTTTATTTTAAAATAAATGCCTATGATACAAGGCCTAGTTGCTAAACAATGGGTACACTAAGACCTTTCCTTACTTGAGTAATTTGGTAATCCGTTGGAATATTTCCTTTTATTTTCTCGTGTTGCATCACAGATCTTGGACGCAAGTTCTGGTTGCATGAGCGAATGCGAGGGTATCGTAAGTTAAGTTTCCAGTAAGTTTTAAATCAGTGCAATTTGTGTTCTTGGTATTGCGTTTGAATGTGATCTTTAAAAAGGGAAAATACAGCCAATGGAGATTTTGTCTCTTTAGTCGTCCGCACTTCTTCTGTCCGCCCTCAGATCTTGAAAGCTACTGAGGCTAGAGGGCTGCAAATTGGTATGTTGATCATCCACCCTCCAATCATCAAACATACAAAATTGCAGCCATCTAGCTCAGTATATTTTATTTAAATTAAAGTTATCCATGATCATGCAGGGCCAACAACACAGGCCACCACTGGGTCGTGGCTGAAAGTTTTGTGGACCGCGGCTGAGAGTTTCATACAGCATTATACCCTGTACAGAAGACTCGATTGCTCCGAAGAAACTTCAGGGGATTTTTTACTTGTTTTCTCTTTGCAGACTATATCAATGTTAAGCCAAACACCGGGGACAGTCAAAAGGTGTTCTTCCTCAGCTGCCGCGTCCCTCGTGGAGACGCCCACAGGAAACCCAAAGCAGTTTCCGTTGTGGCTAAATTGTGTGAATCAGCGAAGACTTTGTTAGAGGTGGGTTTGAACGTTTCATGATTTTCACTCGAGAACAAAATCATTCACTGAATATAAATTGCATGTCTATGCCTATGCATACATACATTTAATTTATTTTTTTTTACCTTTTTATTGATTTATCCATAAGTTTTTGCAAGTAGTAAGCAGCTGTGCCTCTTCATAGATGAGATGGTTTGTCGATACACGTTATTGCTATCCACTGTTCAAACTACAATAATAAGTTTTCCTTTTCTCTATCTTCGCCTCACACCTGAACGTTGAAGGTAAGTAATAGTTATTCGATGCTGCTCTGACCCTTTCCAAATCTATCTCTGAAATCTTTCTTTACCTACAGAGCTTTGCTCTTAATCTCTACAAGTGGCGTAACCAGCGTTAGTGGCGCCCGGGCCGGACTCTGCAAGCGCCGCCCATTCACGCGCCAAAAAATACTCGATTGGTGAAAATTAAAATCACGTTATAAGCCTTAACATCTCAATCATTCATTTCATTTCAAAAAGCTAAAACAAAAACACCACAGAAGATTTACGACGGAACCTACGAGCTTTGTTAGAAGCGATTCGCTAATAACAACACCAAAGTCCAACTGATTAATAATTTCATGCTCTAGTGACAATATCGCGAGGTTTGACAATCTGAGCTGAATCATAGTTGATCTTAGATAGTTTTTGGTGAGCTTGAACTTGCAGAAGCTTCTCTCACAACTAGCAACACTTATTCCGAGGGTGAAGAACCATTTCAACATCAAAACAATATTTCAAACACAGATATCAAGGCTGAACTGTTGAATGAACTGCAGAAGCTCAAACGGTCCTCCTTCAAGGAACCAGGATTGCCGTTGTCAAAATTCGCTTACTGTTCAACAGCAGAATAGACAAATCACTGTCTAGCGTTCCGATCAGACGGAATAGGCGAGAAAATCTAGAATGATGCCAGACCAGACCTGCTCAAAAGATGCCAGATCGCCGCCCCCCGGGACAGTGCCGCCCGGGGTGGAGTGGTCCCCTCTTAGTTACGCCACTCCTTTCTGCCATTAGATCTATTGCCGGCCCGTTTCAGACAATTTTCTTTCACCTTTCCTCTCCAGGTTTTCTTCGTGGTTAACTTTTCAAATTCCATCTCCCTTGACTTCTCAGTTCTCCTTGTCCATTTGCGCTCACTCTCGAGCACATCATAGCTTGGGTCGCATAATTGAGCACAATTTGGCTGTAACGGATCACGTTCTACCTTTTGGCTTCATCTTTTCCAGCCACAGCATTCAATTGCTTGATGGAAGGGCCAAACCAATCTCGTATTTCTATCAGGATTTTTAGTGTAAAGTTTAATCAATTTTGCGAAAAGTGTTACATCGGCTTCTAAATGAACATTGACTCAGAAAGTTTATATTAAATTTATCTGCATAACTTGGAGCACATCTAAACCCAGGGGAACAAATCCTCAGGGCATGGAAACATACGTTATTTGCTTGTCCAGTCTGAAATGAAATAATCTGATGATGTTTGTTACCCAGAAAGTGGGTTTTCTTTGTATGGGGATTTGTGATCTGTGATGTCAGGGATCTTTAATATTCAGGTAAGGAAACAAGTAATCATCGTCCCATTCTACTTTGAAGCTAATGCTTAGTAACTAGCTGTTTAACCAAGTAAAGGACGTGATGAAATCCCAAGATGAGAGTACAAAACGTTCAATCTGTCATTCACATATAGCTTGCAAAACTCGTATTCCTTACACCTGTTTTCTAAGAAAACAGGTCTGAATGAGCTGCCCATATGTACCCGAATTGCTTTTCATAAAAGCTGCCTTTTTTTCCTCTTAACCGTTTCCCGATTCATGAAATATTGGAGAAAATACATTCTTGGTTCTTTCAGAGGTAAATAACTCCAGTCATTTTCTTTACACCAAAACGTTTGAAATTTGAAGAAATTATAGAAAAACAAACCTTCACCAGTCTGAGGTATTTTTAAACTAAAGCAAGGGACGTTCAGTTTAGCATATATTACCAATTTGTTGGACAGAAATGCTATAAAGTATTTCCTTTAATTTGTAAAATCATTATTCGAATTATCTGACCTATCATTTGAAAATTGAACATTAAATCAAAGAAATCCCATATTAGAAATTAATCAAAGCCTTTTCAAATATTGCCCCCGCCAGCCTTCCCTGTCAGCTTTGCAAACCATTTCTTTATCTTCTGTTCTCCAAATTTTACAGTTTAAAGTCTCTTTATATACTTCAATCGTCTTACTTCATCAGTTGTGACCTTGTAGGAGGTCACAGCAAGCAATTTTCATGCTGATTTGTACACCCTATATATATGTTTTATATATGTATATATGATGTATGTATATATGTATATATATATGATAGTATATATGTGTATATATATGTATATATATATATATATATATATATATATATATATATATATATGTGTGTGTGTGTGTGTGTGTGTGTGTGTGTGTGTGTGCGCGCGCGTGTGTGTATGATATGTTTGTCACCAAGACATGAAAATTTTCATATTGAGAAATATCGATTTACAAATTCTCTTTAATAAATGCAGGTAAAAAAACTCACAGGTAGAAAAGTCACAGGAAAAGGTCACCTTAATCTTTCCTAGATGGTGACACATGATCCACCTTTGCAAAGGCGTGTTTAGTACAAGCCGTTGGGGATAACCGTTAAAACATAAAAACAAAAGGCTGTAAATATCATAAAGATAATGACCACCAAGAAAATATTGTGGCTTTTTCCCTGTGACTTTATTACCGGCTACTATAAATTAATGTGACTTTTTTATTGTGACTATTTTTCTTAACCTAACTGACTTTTTTCCTTTGACTTTTTTCCTAAGCATATTGGGACCTTTTTCCTGTGACTTTTTACCTAGCCAAATTGTAATTTTTTTTCCTGTGAATTTTCCTAGCCAAATTGTGATTTTCCTGTGGCTTTTTCCCGGCCACCCTTTTCAATACCGAATTTACTTTACCTTTGAAATAACTGACACCTGACCGGAATGACACATGATTATGTCCCGTGCCTTTCGGGTTTGACACGGAAATGACTGAGCCTTGAAATCTGATTTAGATACAGCCGTCTGTGTTCCTGTCGCATTCAGGTTTGGCAGTTCAACTCGAAATCAACCCATTTCCATCGTGATAATTGATGGTAAGTTCGTCACTCGTGGCAGTTTAGGATACATTTACCATTTCTGTATCAGACTAAAATGGCATAGAACCCGGTCGTGGTGATTGCACTTATCGCGTAGCTTATTCCGAAGGTAGAGTGGGTTTGATATCAATGGGCATTTTTGCTTTTTGTATATATATATATATATATATATATATATATATATCTATATGTATATATATATAGTATATATATTATATATATATATAGTATATATATATATATATATATATATATATATATATTTATATATTATAGTGAGATATTCTCATGCTATCATATTCGAAATAAGTGTCGGTTGTTATTGTCACAAATCTCTGCTTCAATTCATCGTTCCTTTGCAGGTTGGTTGGAGCCATGGAAACGAAATGAAACAACTGCTTATGTTAATGGGAAACCTCCTGCGGACAAGGGAAAGTAAGTTTCAGGTTGTACTTACAATACGTGATCGTTCATTATCCTTTAAGTTACTTAAGAAGAACGTGAGGATGCCGAGACTCTACAAACTCCAAATGCCGAAATCTAGTGGAGAGGGGAAATTAGATTCACTAGAACTGAAAATTTCCTCGCCGTAAACTGGACAGATTTGAATGAATAGTTTTTTGAAAATATATTTGAACGTTTGAGTTACTTTGTGAGTCCAATGCCTTTGTTTAAAGAGCCTTTATCGGCCAAGTGATCAGTTTCAAAAATTTTCCGAGAGAGAGAGAGAGAGAGAGAGAGAGAGAGAGAGAGAGAGAGAGAGAGAGAGAGAGAGAGAGGTAAAAGTCAGAATGACTGTTTTTAATTTGAAATTTTCTTTGCTTTTTTACACAGACGCATATCATTCCTTTCATCGATTTCGTCAGCTTCATTGTTTATACTCTGAAATGCGCCGCTTGTGATCATCATCACAGAGCACCAATTTTTTTTTGTCATTTATGTGTTAGCATTCTTAAAATTTCGAAAATAGGAAGGAAGTAAAGGAATGACTATTATTGTTCACGACAACTTTTTTTTGTTTTGGGAACTCAACTTTTTAAAGAGTTTTAAACTTTAATGCTTTACAGTGATATAAAAAAATAAATAAAATAAACTTGCCATAACAACTTCCACCCAAATGTGAGAATGTCATAGAAACTCGCCAACATAACTTCCATCCAAATGTGAGAATGTCATTTTCCAACCTCTCCTTGGCAAGGCTGCAGGGCTGGAATGCAGCTGCGTGCGGCACTGCTCTTTTCTACTACCACGACGACTTTTCGATTCGTCTTGTCGAGTGGATCGAGATCCTTCGAGCGATGGGATTCGCCAGAGTCTTCCTCCACGAGACGGACGTTCACCCCAACATTACCAAGGTCCTGTCGCACTACGAAGACGAGGTTTCGTCCAGGTCACCAAATACAGTTACCCTGAGCCTTATGTCAATGAACCCAGCACTCGCAGGTGGGTAATCATTCCTTCATATTCATCGTTGGTTTAATTTTAGAGATTTTTGTGTATTCATGTGTATTTATCGCCTGCACTTTACAATCATCAGGGTGGCTCGATCTTTTCATATTACGAACTAACTAGTTAGTAATTTTTTGTCCTGATTATGGATTATTTTCTAACTAAGAATCAGTATTCTATTTGAATCCTCCAAATTGTGATTTTAAGTTCATGCCTAGAAGCTAGCAGGCACACGGATACACACAGGACGCACTCATACACACACATACGTATACACACACACACACACACGCATATATATATATATATATATATATATATATATATATATATATATATATATATCATCATCATCATCAGCCGTTGGTAGTCCACTGCAGGACAAAGGCCTCAGACATGTCCTTCCACTCCCTTCTGTTTATGGTCTTTCTATGCCATTCTATACCAGCAAATTTTCTTAGCTCGTCAATCCATCATCTTCTCGTCCTTCCCCTGCTTCGTTTGCAATCTCTAGGGACCCATTCTGTTATTCTTTTCATCCATCTATTATCTGACATTTTCATTGTATGTCCTGCCCAGGCCCATTTCTTTTACTTACTTGTTAGAATATCCTCTACTTTAGTTTACTCTCGTATCCATGTTGCTCTTTCTTCTGGCTCTTAATGTTATTCCCATCATTATTCTATATAGCTTGCATAGAAAACTGATCTCAACAGTCACTTTATATATTTCAATTATACTTCCATTGCGGCATTGTCACTCCGATTCTCCCTCAGATCCTTTCCATACCATTCTACTCTTCTGGCTTCATTTATTCTGCCACTCACCTCTTCTCTAATCTCCCCACATTCATCTTTACTTTACAATACCCGTACTGGTCAAATATTTCCATTCTTCCGTCAACAATGATCCATCTTTTTTCCATCATTGACTATAAAAACACAAATAAAAGACTGTAAACTAATGTGACTTTTTGTCGTGGGACTTTTTTCCTAGCCATCTTTGTGACTTATTTTCTGTGACTTTTTTCCCTATGACTTTATTACCGACCACCAGTAAAACAGTGATGCATTTAGTACCTTGGTTGTGTATCCATCGTTATGCTTCATTTCCTTCGTTGTGTTTCCGTCCTTATCAATCCTCAAGAACCTCCTGACCACACATTTCCCCCTCCCCTCTCTTGAGCTATCTCCTTCTCCACTGGGCGCCTGGTTTTGTTCTATCCTACCTAGGGTAGGTTAGGTAGACTAAGGCCAGATCTCTCCTAGATAGTGATCCCAAGGGTCGTTATCTAGGACTAATTAATATTTCTTGGGGATCATCATCTTCATGACATTTACAGTCTTTTGTTTATGTATTTATGGTCACCCCCAAATGGCCTTGAACTAAACACGCTGCAAAGGGGGATAGCCTACATATCGGATTAAAACCATTTGGGGTCACTGTCTAAGAGAGATCCCTCAGGCCTTCATCAACGGTTGCTTATGTCCCGTCCTTAGATTGTGGTACCTGCTGGAGAAGCCCAAAGTCTATTTGATGGGAGCCATGTACTACACCGACTGCCTCGTCCGCCACATGCACGAGTACAGGTTCATCGGTCATCTTGACCCCGACGAAATTCCGATGCTACTTCGTCATGATTCGTACCCGTCATGGATGGACGATGTATTCACCAGGTTGGTTACATTTTCTAAATACTTTTCTATGCACGGCAGTGTCCTTATCGGACGAGTGGGGTTTGCGTACTCGCCTACCAATTTGGTGGTCCGAGTTCGCTTCCCCACTCTGCCACTGCGGAATCAGAAGAATTTATTTCTGACGTTTAGAAATTCATTTCTTGATGTAATGTGATTCGGATCCACAATAAGCTGTAGCTCCTGCGGCTAAGTAACCAATTGGTTCCTAGCCACGTTATCCTAGGGCCAGTCCTGGAGAGCTGTTAATTAGTCTAGTGGTTTGGTTAAACTAAGATATATTTAGCTTTTGTGCGATGTACTTCATGTTCAGCACTTTGTACCTTGTCTTTAAAGTTACGATTCCTCTGTTAATTTAATTATGTAAAATCCTAATTTATTGCCACTGCCTTCAGTGTAAAGAAAGATACTTTTGATAATAAACATGACATGATAGGCATGATGAAGCTGACGATGGTAAAGTTAACATTACTCCTGTGACAACTAATAATGAAATTGCCAGAATAGTAAAGTCATTGTCTCCTCTTCCACATACCAAGATGTAACTAGACTTCTCATGGAAGACACAACAGTTAATTTTTCTGGATAATGAAATGAGGTGAAAACATTAAGATTGATTGTGAGGGATTTAGTTCTAAAATACCTGGTGTCAAAACAACAAATGGTTTCTCTGCCAAAAAATATATTTGCTGATTTCTGTATTAGAGTTCATATTCATTCTGCAAGTAGATAGTTAAATGATTATTTGCCCGTAAAACCTGTGTACATACAAAAGGAGCTTTAATTCATATACCTTCTGGTATATGTGTATATATATGTATATATATAAATTTATATAAATAATATATATATAATATATATATATATACACACACACACACATATATATATATATATATATATATATATATATGTATATATATATATATATATATATATATATATATATATATATGTATATATATATATACTATGTATAAGTGAATCACGAAAGTCTGGAACGTGATAAATCCATAAATAAAGGTAAAAGCCACAAAGGAAAAATAAACAATGGAGCTTCTGCAAGATCTTTCGACTCAATGTCCTTTATTCAGCAGATAAACTGACTTACATGAGGAATTGACAGTACAGGAAAGGTCGTATAACTGACAGATAGGGATTATAAGGAGATTAGTACCTAGAATCCCTATCTGTCAGTTATACGACCTTTCCTGTACTGTCAATTCCTCATGTAAGTCAGTTTATCTGCTGAGTAAAGGACGTTGAGTCGAAAGATCTTTTAAAAACTCCGTTGTTAATTTTTCCTTCATGGCTTATACCCTTTAATAATATATATATATATATATATATATATATATATATATATATATATATATGAATAACTTGATCACAAAAGATCAAAAAAACGTGGTGCTATGTATAAATAAAGGTAATGGCCACGGAGGAAAATGAAAAAGCGAGAACTGCCGAGATCTTTCGGTCTTAACCCTTCACTTAAGTACGACTTTAGTAAATGGTCATTGAGACCGATAGATCTCGGCAGTTTCTCGCTTTTTCATTTTCCTCCGTGGCATTACCTTTATATATATATATATATATATATACATATCTATCTATCTATCTATCTATCTATCTATCTATCTACTATCTTCTATCTATATATATATATATATATATATATATATATATATATATATATTATATATATATATATATATATATATATATATATATATATATAATCATTAAAGCTACAAATGTCGTTTAATATCCAATTCACGGTACTTCGGGGATATCCTCGACGGGAAATGATCGCCGAAAGGGAATTAAATAAATGGATAAATGGGTCGTTGGAAGGCACTGTGTCCTGGTTCGAGACTCTTTCGGTACCGATCCATTTATCACTAATAATTCCCCTTCGGTGATCAATTCCCCTTCGAGGATATTCTCGAAGTAGCGTGAATTGGATATGAAACGACATTTGTAGCTCAATAATTGTATATATAAATCACGGTGATGTGACAAAGAATTCATACGTATATGTATGTATTGTAAATATACATACAATTTTTGTCCGCATAAAGAGCGCTATAAGACCAAGGCCGAAGGAAAAGCAGCCCCCTCAGCCTACAGTCTCGAGTGGAACGTTCCACCCGGGAGACCTTCCGCCATCTGAGAAGAATCGCGACTTGCCCGGTTACCTCTGGGCGCTGAGGCATTCCTTCGTCCGACTAAATTCGTGCCTGGGTTGACCAACCAGAAGTGTCTCTACGACATGGACTTTGTTACGGTGTCATGTCGCACAAACCCAACGGTGTGTGGTCAGGTAGGTGGAGTATGGTTTTTGAAAAAGCTTCGGGAGACCATAAATGGTAGTAGACTTTTTACCTCTTTCCCCCGTCTTCATAATTTGGACGAAGTGCTATGCACTTATTTGAGAATTCCCACTTATAGAAGTGTTTTCTATTAAGAATCACATAAACGGGACTTTTAGTCTTTATTCTGTAATATAGAATCCATCGAGATAGGAAATGATTCATTTTAACAGTAAAAAAGGTTTGGATTAAAAAGGCCTCAGCTATTAAGATAATATGTTGAAACCTAGAGAGAAACAATAGAATCCAGGACTAGTGGATTTCAGGGTTACGAAGGATTGTATATCAATAGAAAATGTGAGGCAAACGGCCAAATGACTTAAGCTTCAACAAGCGATAAAAAAAAACGATAGATAACGACCAAATTCAGCGTGTGGATTCATATTGTACACAATCATCAAGACCTATATATTCTATATATATATATATATATATATATATATATATATATATATATATATATAATATGTATATATATATATCTGGGGGGGGGGATATTTATCATGATTTTATAACTTTTGCGTAGAATTCCTTGGCAGAGACAACTCAAATTGAAACATGGCTTTAGAAAACGATTATATACATTTGTTAGGATTATGATAATGCGAAAAATAATGGTCTTATAAGACTTAACTTTGCAAGAATGAGGCTCAGGGTAAATTAAAGTGTGGAATATAATATTAGAGGCTTCGATCCGAGTCCACAGTGAGAAATCCCTCTAACGTTCTCAAATAGAAAGGAAATTTGTCGTCGTTAAAAATGCCAAAACAGATATTCCCAGAATGTGGAATGACAATCAGCTTAACGAAGAGGCCGAAGCTTTAGTAGTTCTGAGCAATTCTGCAGACAAAAGTGAATGTTGGATACAAAAACATATTTTCTTTATGTATTCCTAATATCTCTCAAGGATTAATGGTTATATTTTGTGCATGGCAAATGTCGTGGTGCTGTGTACAAGGTTCCTACGTCCGCCGGTACTTGGCTCATTTCAAGAATCGCTGCGGGAAACACTGTGGCCAAACCTGGTTCGACTAAGGAGGTTCCCGCTCTGCTCAAGTACAGACAGTCCGTCGAAGATGCCGTCTCCCGCACTCTTCAGAAGTTGCAGCTAATTTGAAATGACTGCAGACTCAGGCAACAATTGAGTTACTTGGCTATCTTTATTGCTCATGCACTTTATGTGCTTTGTTCTTCATTCGTTATTCTGTAATTTAAAAGATAAGCAAAAGGGTTTAGTTGGCAATGTTCAATAAATATAAAGAAAAAGAAAAGGTTGACTTCTCAGAAAAATGAAGGAAATCAATTTCTCCATGTATAGTGTAGTGTGTGTGTGTGTTTATTATTTGTTGATAAGGAGTATCTTCATTCTTACGCAGTGCTTCAAGGAAGTAACCTCCGTCCATTTTCTTGCACAAATTATTCTTTTGTATAAATAGAATACTAACATACGTAGTAAGACAACCTTTTAAAGAGTTTAGTTTATTTTTAACCTAAATGAATCTTCCCTTACTGCTTGACAAATTGTTGCTCAGTATTACATCTTGATTATCATATTTTCCAAGCAGTGATCTTTCATGTTGTTCAGATCTCTTGAATATTTACAATATTAAATTGAAATATTATGAGGTAAATTATAATGATAATCATCTGGTGTACAAAACTAGAAACAAAATTTTTACCCCTAAATGTCAGAATATACAATGTATTACCTGTTGCTTGCTCGATTATTTTATTTATTCAATTTTTCTTTTTTACGGAACTCATCAATGGATCATTTATTTTTTTCTTAAACCAATAAAGCAAAAAGGCATAATAGCAAACACTCCAGTAACTGACCGCCTGAGAAAAATATTTTTTTAGAAATATGAAATACAGCAAAAGAGTCAATAGCCAATAAGGGCATGAGAAATTATTTCGAAAAGGAAAGAATATGAATAGAGAAAAGAGCATCGCAATAACCAATAACAGCCATGAGAATCTATTTTTTTGGAAAACATTAATACGGCCAATAACTACCAAGCGAAGCTGGTTGCATAAATAAAAAACACTATAAATATTTACAAACAAGTGTATTTCTTTATTGCAGATGAAGAATAGTTGAATAGAGAAGAATTATCGGCGCTACTTGCTATCTCCGCGTCATCCCCCAGTCTTAAGTAGTACTAAATATGGCGGAAGCTCAATTGGACGCCGTGTTTAGTTAGTACTAGCCCCTCGAGATCAAGGTATTAAATACTACACCATTTCTAAAATGTGTAGTCGAAAAATTACATATATAAATAATATCTTTGATCCCTGAGGGACTAGTACTGAACACTGCGGCCCATGGAGCTTACGCTATGTTTATACTAGTACCTCGAAAGTGACGCGTGGATAAGAAGCGTAGCACCGGATTATCTGCGTCATTTTAATCAGTCATGAATTATGGTAATATTCGGTATGGAGTTCTGCTCCAGATAGCATTAATTTTCAAAGCCCATTTAGAATATATTCATAGCCAGTTATGACTTTGGATTAGATGCACAAGCACGAACCATAACTAGCAGTGCAGACCAACGTTCATTGAACGTCATGGGATGCCACTGATTACCAAATAGATAAACAAACGGCTGTCATGATGTCATCCGGTAGTTTGGGAACGTAATACTGATTTATCAAATGAGAGTCCCCAAAGATAAATGGTTAGAGAGATCATAAAAGACATGGTGGGTGGGGGCCGGAATCATAAAAAAGCCATGCAATCGTGGTATATTGCATAAAACAAAGAAAAACATCGGAATATAGATATAAAAGGTTCTATTTATTTAAAAGCGGTGTAATCACATTCGAAATAAATAGTTTTTAAGCAACGAATTGTATGATATGGGAATTGAAGTTTTTTGTCGTAGTTCGGTAGCGCTTCTTGCTTTTGTATTTTATAATTGCTCTATACAGAGCCCCAGAAGAAAAGTGAATCCCAGGAATTATTATGATCAAGATTCACCATTAAGGAATATATGAAGGTGGAACAGCGCAATGAATGGGTGTCGTAGTGTTCCACAAGAATGTCAAGTTAAAAGTCGAAAGTACATCTGTAGGACATAAATCTAAATTGCCTGGTTTCATGAATGTCTTATTGCAGTTTACCTCGCATGAAACATAGTTTTTTGTTCTAGTCGTGACAATACAAAAGAAGTCAGAATTCAAGCACACTCTTGATATGTACACAGGTAAACCAAAGTATATAGATATTTTCTACAACGTTTGAGGTAATATATATATATATATATATATAAATATATATATATATATATATATATATATATATATATATATTATATAGTATATATATATTATATGGTACGATGAAGTAAGACGTAAGACCCACGTAAAGAAATATGAATCATTAGGTATTACAATAAAAAACTAAATTCTTCGAGGCCTGAACGACATGTTTCCTAAAATGTAAAATTCCGCTCCTGAAGTCTCAGAAGGTAGAATGCGATCTACACTAAGCTAAAACTTTGATCGAAACCAATCCCTAGCCCACCACATTGCCAATATATATATATATATATATGTGTGTGATAAAGTTGTCGAGTTGGATGTCTAAATGCGAGAACAATGTATATTGACAGGAAGATCAAGTTTAGTGGCACAGGAAATCAAGAGATACAACTTGGAAATTGCTGGATTGAGTGAAACTAGGTGGCTTGGGTTGTGGAAAAGTAAGAATAGAGGATGTGTTTTGTTCATCTATTCTGGTAAAGACCAGGGAGAACATGAGAGAGGTGTAGCAATTGCTTTGAGTAAGAAAGCTGAAAAAATGTTGGAGCATTATGAATGTATTGATGAGAGAATAGTCACTTGCAGGTTGCGAGGTAAATTTACAAACATCACCGTTATACAGGTGTATGCCCCCTACTGAAGAGAGAAGAAGAGAAGGATGAATTTTATGAAAAGCTAACTGGAGTTATACAGAGGGTTAGAAGACATGATATGTGTTGTTACTGATGGGGGATTTTAACGCTAAAGTAGGAAGAGAGTATGATGGCTTTCAGGGAACAATTGGAAAATTTGGAATTGGAGCTAGAAATGATAATGGGTGAGAGACTCCTAGAACTATGTGGTGCATCTGGGTTATCTATTAACAACACATATTTCAACCATAAATTAGAGCACAAAACTACATGGGTGTCGCCAAATGGATTGGCACAAAATTTGATAGATTATGTTATTGTAAATCAAGAAATGGAATAAGTCTATATTAGACCACCAGAACTTTTAGGGGCTGCCGTGTTCCTTCTTGACCACAAACTCGTAAATATCCAAAATTAGAATAAGTTACAGGTCCAATCAAGAAAAAACAAAGGAGAAACTATAAAGTTTGATGATGATAAGTTGAGAAATGAAAGAGTTAAACAACAGTATGAGGTGAAGGTAGGAGGTAAATTTGCGGCATTAATTGGTATGGAAAATATGCATATGGATTCAGAGGAATGCTGGGGCATATTAAGTTTCAGATACTAAGGACGTAGCAACAGAGGTGTTAGGTTATAAGAGAAGTAACAGCAAACCTTGGTTCAGTGATGAAGCAAAAGTTTTAAGTGAAGAGCAACAAAGGTTGAGAGTTCAAATGGACGATGAACAAGACCTGAGAAGAAACAACAACTAAAAAGACGAAGAAATAGAAAGCTGAGAGAACTAAGTGATAGGATGAAGCATGACCAAAACATGTTTTGGAAAGAAAGACGCTACCGAAGTTGAAGTAGCTATGGAAATTGGTGAGAGCAGGGCTATGTTTGCAGCTGTGAGATTCTTGAGGAACGCAAGCCAGAAAAAGTTTGGAGGGAGTGATGGCATGTTGGATGAAGATGGGAACTTGGTCACAGACGAAATGGAGAAAAGGAATCTGTTTGCAAGGTATTTTGAAAGACTCCTAAATGTTGATACTACCGGTAGGGATGAGTGCATTGCGGATTTAAACGAGGCTCTGGAGGTACAAGAAGAATATATTAGTGCAGAAGAGGTGAAAGAGGCCTTAAAATCTGTAAAAAATGGAAAAACTGCTGGCGTGTGCGGGATAACTGCAGAGATGCTAAAAGCAGGAGGACGAGGATGATAGAGGCATTAAGAGTTGTTTTTAGCATATTTGGAAAACAGAGTGGTACCAAGTGATTGGAAAAGGCAATTATGATACCAATATATAAAAATAAGGGAAGCAAAAGGGAGTGTGGTAACTATCGGGCATAAGTTTACTGTCAGTCCCAGGGAAGATATTCATGAGAGTATACTTAACAGAATAAGACCTATAGTAGAAGAGAAACTTAGAAAAACAGCAGTGTGGTTTTAGAAGTGGAAGGTCAACAGTGGATCAAATTTTCACCGTAAGGCAGATAATTGAGAAGAGATGGGGAGTATGCAAAGCCAATATTCTGTGCTTTTATAGACTTGGAGAAAGCGTATGATTCAGTATGGAGAGATGGAATGTGGAGAGTGGCAGAACACTATGGTATACCACTGAAAGTGATAAGGATATTAAAGAACTGGTACCAAGGAGTGTGCAGCTGTGTACAGCTGGATGGACAGCAAAGTGACTGGTTCCCAGTTGGAAGTGGGCTAAGACAGGGATGTGTTATGTCACCCACCTTGTTTAATGTATATATTGACCATATAATGAGAAGAGTTGATGGAGAATGAAAACAGAGGGGCTAGTATTGGTGGAGAAGTGTTTTATGGATTTGGACTTTGCTGATGATGTTGCGTTGGTTGCTGATATGTGGCTGGTGCTGGTAGGTATGGTAATGAGGATGGACACAGAGACACAGAATTTTGGATTGAACATCAGCACAAAGAAGAGCGAGATCATGGTTGTGAGTAAGGATGATGATTGGGTGCACATGGAGGATATGACAATCGGAGGACAGGAACTCAAGCAAGTTGAGAAGTTGTTTTACTTGGGAATGTGGTAACAGCAGACGGGAGGCAAATTGAAGATATACAAAGAAGAAAACTAGGAGCAGCAAGAGCTTTTGAGGTTCTGAGAAAAAACGTTTGGTCAAGGCATGAAATCAGCTTGAGAACTAAGATGAGAATATTCAATGCAGTAGTACTACCAGTCCTGATGTATGGCTCGTCCACCTGGGCACTGACCCAGAACAGAGGAGAAAAGGTTTGGATGCTTTTGAGTATGAAACTGCTGAGAAGGATACTTGGCATTAAATGGGATGATTATGTTAGAAATGAAGACATCAGGGTGAGATTGAGGCAAAGGCCAGTCAGTACCAGGTTGAAGAGGGGAAGGCTGAAATGGTTTGACATGTTGAGAGGATGATGGGATTAGAGACCCCAGGAGAGCACTGAGAGCAGTACAAATAGGAGAAGACCGCTGGGTAGACCAAGAACGAGGTGGAGACATAATTGTCAGGGATCTTGAGGATTGAAATCCAAAATCCTAGAGGAAGCAAGGGAAATGGCTCGGATAGAGACAGATGGAGAGGAACTGTATCAGCCTTATGCCATGGCCAGTGGCGAGGGAAGATAAAGTAAAGTAAAGTAAGTATATATGTATATGTATGTATATATAATATATATATATATATATATATATATATATATATATATATATATATATATATATATATAGAGGCTCAGTTAAATAAATAAATAGGAGCTTCAGAGGTGTCCATGATACAACGATTAAAAGGAATCAAGTTTATTTCCAACGAAACGTTTCGCAAATAAAACTTCTGTGCATCATTAGTCTGTAAAAGAGCAAAGAGAAACATAAATAACATTCAATGATAAAAAAGGGAAAAGGAACTCACAAATATTTAACATAGTCTTGATGAGATCCAACGTCATATATAAATTTATTTGCCCTGGATGTCCGGGCTCTTACGTTGGATCGACTCGGAGGCTGCTGAGGGTCAGTTCTTGTAGCCATCTGGGTTTCAGCTTCCGTACTGGTCAGAAAATAAAAACAGCCTGAATTTTCCATATCAGGAACCAGCTTCTAATTGCAAAATTGAAATAAAAAAAGAACAATTCAAATAATAGATTATGTCAAAAATCCTGACCATCTAACTACCCTCGAGTCGTTATACATTAAGAAACTTGTTCCTTCACTCAATAGCATACTTCCTCAGCAACTCTATACCTGGCATAGTTGACGTCGTCTTCGTCAACTGGTTTTTTAGTCATTCCATCTTCTCTCTACATTATGGACGGTTGGTGTTTGG
Organism: Macrobrachium nipponense; assembly: GCF_015104395.2. NCBI lineage: Eukaryota > Metazoa > Arthropoda > Malacostraca > Decapoda > Palaemonidae > Macrobrachium > Macrobrachium nipponense. Next base: position 41,270,617 of record NC_061087.1, on the reverse strand, counting down.
GCTGTTCTCTCTCTCTTTACCTTTGTTTGTTTTTACTTTGATTTTTAATTTTGAAGACACATAAATAACATTGAATATTATTTATGTGTCTCTATGCTCTTTTACAGACTGATGATGCACAGAAGTTTTATGTGCGAACGTTTCGTTGGAAATAAACTTGATTCCTTTTAATCGTTGTATCATGGACACCTTCTGAAGCTCCTATATATATTATATATATATATATATATATATATATATATATATATATATATATATATATATATGTATATATATATATATATATATATATATATATATAGTCAATCAGGTTATAATTGTCCAAAATATAATTATATTAATTTTAAATGTTGAATTTTTTCTGACAAATTTCACTGCTTGATTTATTTCCAAACTTGATAGCCGGAGAGAGAGAGAGAGAGAGAGACGAGAGAGAGAGAGAGAGAGAGAGAGATTATATCATACTTAGCGACTAACGTGATTATTTTCCTTATCAGTTTTTCTTCGTCTTCTTCTCACCATGATTTTTGTTACTTTACCAAAATAGAACTCGCAAAACAACTTTATATATATATATATATATGATATATATATATATATATATATATAATATATATATATATATATATTATTTATATATATATATATATATATAGTTATATATATATATATACATATATATATTTGAACCGCTGCTACGGTGGGAGCTTCTCCCGATGCCACATCGCATCCGGTCTGGCAAGCGGGCGCCTTCCCGAGGCGACCAAGTGTGACTCTTTCTAACAGATACCCAAAATGTTAGCATTATTATTGTATCGTCAATTCTTACTCCTAATCTTTGGTTACCAATAAGTCTTATGTTGTCAATACAAAGTATGAGATAATGTTTTGTCTCATTTCACTACATGTATATATAAATGGATAAGAAGTAAGCCATGACGACAAAGTGATGCAGGGTTTTCTACATTAGACAAACTGTAAAAAGTAATTTGATATGTCGAAGATAGAAAGAATATAGTGTATCTTCCATAAGAAAGAATCATAAAAGGAAATTTGTGTAAGTAAAGAACGCATATTATACTCAGAATAACAAAGATCACATAGTATATCATCGCAATAAGAGAAGACGCTGATACACATAAGATATAGAGGTTCACGAAAATTTGCACGCCAAGGGAAGCCCACATGTTTCTCTACATTTGTCCTTCCTTTACAAGAATGTACAGGTACTGTTATTTGGTGTGGATATCTTCCTCTGCCAGAGATATCTCTCTCGATAGACTGGCTCATAGTGGTAGGTTTCTGTTTCTTAACATTATCATTTTATGACTTAAACCATCGACGGATGGCTCTTCTTTGTCTTAGTTTTTATAGGTTTGTATTTTAACACGAGACAGGATCATAAGATCGCTGATCCTCTCTGCCGAGAGCCGCTGGATCCGCTCAACGGCAGCACAAACAGGCAACCAATGTACCACGCTATCGAACTCAGTCTTCCTTAGGAGCTTTTGTTCATTTAGAACTCAAAAGTTCAATTGAAGATGCACTGCATTGCTAGACGAAAACCACCCTTCACCTCGTGTTCCAATAATTCATTCATATTTCTACCTATTTATCTATTCATTTATTCGTTTTATCTTTCTTAGAATAGCGATCTCTTGTTTCTGCGTTTCCTATCTTCTGTGACGCTTCTGAAACGAAGACCATGTTCTTTGGAAGCTCGAATTTCAAGTCATGTCCCTTGTAGGTTTATTCCATATGCATAGGGGTTTATCATCGGAATAATAATAATAATAATAATAATAATAATAATAATAATAATAATAATAATAATAAATATTTGGGCTATCAGTCAATTATCTCGTAGTTGGATTTGTTTCAAGCACATACTATGTGTACTCCTTCTCAAAAGCAAGTACTCCTTATTCATTAAGAAACATTCAAATTGAACAGACCAACTAATTCCCACCACAATATCATATAACATATCACCTCTGTCTGCGCATAGGACAGTAGTTCTAAAACTGGGGGTAAATTACCCCCTGGGGGTTAATTCAACAATTTTTCGGGTGCAATAGAGGGGTGACAGAAAAAAAAGGTTGAAGAATTTTGAAAATCAAGAAAACATTGCGGTAACCTGGCATTAGATAATGTTAACTTAGTTTTAGTATGTAAAAGTTGTAAAATAAGCCTACTTTTATTAAGTAATAATGTTAAACAGTAAACAATAAACATCAAAAACTAATAAACAGTATTTGAAAAGAAGATATATGTATATGTGTGACAACCCAGTTTGCTGAGGAGAATGATACTGGATCACTTGTGCAGACTATCAACAAAGAGATGATTGACCATTTGAAGGCACTTGAAACAAGCATGCATCACTAATTTCCAGAGAGTGACCAAGAAACAGCCAGTCTTCAGTGGATCATTCATCCCTTCTCTGTACCTGATGAAGCCATTCATAATGATGATTTCCCTGCAAAGGAGGAATGGATCACAATGCGAGACAATGAAGCCTGAAAAATCGAATTCCAAAATCAAAGTGCAGATTCCTTTTGGATTTCACGACTAGCTGGTCGCCAACTTTGTCCAAGAGAGCCTCGAAGTTGTTGGTATCGTTCTCAACAACGCATCTCTGCGAGAAGGGATTCTCAACTGTTTTGGGGATGAGAACAAAAAAGAGGACTTGCTTCAACATTGCAAACGATGCCAGGCTGGCACTTTCAACCATGAGGCCAAGAGCTCCTCAACTAGCTTTAAGGATGCAACTCCATCCATCCCACACTGATGTTAATGACATCTTTGGCAATAGTCATTAGAGATGCACAATGTTCAAATGCAATAAATAAACAAAAGAAATATCTCAGTGCTTTAATTTAGCCATATATATCAATGTTGGCATTTTGTGATGGGGCAACATGCTTAATGTGTCATGTTAAATTTGGTAACAGCTGAAAAAGTTTGGGAACCACTGGCTTAGGATGTTAAGACCGTTGTAAACTAGCCTCTAGTGGTCACTTAGTTCTACCCTCCAAGTCTCCTAAAATATTAAGAATTTGGTCAACACTTGGTATTTATGAAAGGGTGGTTGACCAGATACCTGTATGAGACATTACTCTAACGCCTGGGGGGTTTTTGTTGTTGTTTTGCACCCTGGTAAGACTAAATCAAAGGTAATTTTTCATTTCTTTCGCTCTCCGCACTTGACCGATTCTCTGTCTCTTTTCCACTGAGCTTTGCAGCTACTCCACCTCCTCCTTCCTCCTCTCAGTCAGATATGGAACACTTGTCTAAACACAGTACAGGAGTGTCAAGGTGTTTACCCTTTTTGACCTGCTTAAGTTTGGTCAAGTTTATTAATCAAATATGGGTAAAAGAAAAGCGGCAGCGCCGAAAACGTACAAAATGTTACGTAGTCATTTTGGTTTTACATAATCACAGCCGTGGAGAAAACGGCAGCTCCAAACTACGAAGGTCAACAAGTTTCGTTTCTTCTTTAGTAGAGCTTTGTATTCTCTGACTAGACTCTTCTTCTTATCATGATGCTAGATAAAAAATTGAGCTGAAACTACTGTTTTTCTGTCCAGTGAATTACATTTTTTTGTCAATGAATGATGACTTGGTGATGTCTATATGTCACATGCGTAACTTCTTTCAGCATTGGTTTGTTTGCAATAATGTTGAGTCTAATTTTAAGTATTATAATACATAAAATTTGAATAAAAGGTTCTCTTTGTTTGAGATATTTGATTTAGTCAGTTCATTTCCTCTTCGATATCACTGTCATACCAATCGGCATTGAAGAAATTACGTGGTGTACACACAGACACACACACACACACACACACACACACACACACACACACACATATATATATATATATATATATATATATATATAAGTATATATATTATATATATATATAGTATATAGATACATATATATGCGTGTATATATATATATATATATATATATATATATATATATATATATATCTATATATATATGAAGAATTTTATCACAGTATCGTGATTCATATGTACTCATAAGCTAAAAATGTCCTTTAATATCTTATTCACTCTTCCTCGGAATTAATATATCTTTTCATATATGTTAACCAAAGGGGATTTTCTATTTTTAAAAATTTTTAGTTCATAAGAAATTCGTCGGCTCATGGGCTAGACCATGGAACCAAGAATTCAGGATGTACAGTGAAGATTATCACGAGAAGTATAAGTTAATGCCGCCCTCACATCTACAAATCCCTGTCGCGCTCAGGTTATCAAGGCTGAGGTGGGTTGATGCTGACTCTAACAAATACCTGAGCGTGACAGGGATTTGTAGGTGAGAGGCGGCATTAACTTATCCACCTCTCTTGATGACCTTGTGGGTATTGAGCTTCACTGTACGTCCTGAAACTCTTATCAATTAAAAAAAAAACCTACCTTTCGGTTAGCATATGTGAAAATATATATTAATTCCGGGGAAGAGTGAGATATAAAAGGACATTTGTACTCGTAGCTTAATGAGTATATAGATATATGGACAAGTGGCCCTCCCAAAATGACGCCCTCCGCACAGTGTTGCAATTCCTAGTCATCATAGTCCCCCTTGTCTCCCCTTTCTACGTCATCAGTATCTAGCGGTTTTAGGTTTCCTTTCATCTTCCTTTTAACTTATAGGAAATATGCAATCTTTTGACCCCAGTGACCAAACCATATGGAAACTTTTATTCACCCTTTCACCAGCACAAACGATTTTACCATAGTTAATTGCTATCTCCACATTTCTCAAATTATCATTCTCCTTTACGCACAAATGACTCAAAAACAATTCACCTCAACAGCATCAAACCTGTCAACATCTTTTTCTTTCATTCGCAAGCAACACATCCACCCAGATGAATAGAAAGAGATGGGGCCAGGAAAGGTATCCTTCTGTAAAACCTCCTCAAAAGCCAATTATAAAAAAAGCTGTTCAAGAATCAGACAGATGAAGGGTGCCAACTGAAAACAGTGCCCACCACCCAGGGATTAAGCTGAGGGAATATAAATTCCCAGAGCCACAAACAGATAACTTTCTTTTCTTTAAACTTTATTTCACCAGAAACAAGATTTGATTATAACATTCCATGATGATTCGTTTTGAAGCAGTTCAACAAATTCAAAACTAGTTTTTCATTAATATTTTATAATAAATGCTCAGTATAACCGCTGATATAAGTGAAATAAATGTAAGGAGTTTACTGTTATTCAAGTTTAGGTCAGAAAATGAAAAATTTAGTATTGTTTACAATAAAACATTGCAGTTTTCTCTGCTTAATAACCCGTTTTTCTTTAAGAAGATAAATATTTGGGTAATAACTATGACGGATTATTTTACACTAGACCGCCCTTGACCTAAAAAAAAAGAGGTTTCCCATTTCTGGACCAAAGTCGCCCGCCCTACGCATGACGTTCATCAAGGGTACAAGCAAGTCTCCCTCCACTTGGTTTCGATTTTTAAGTAGGTAGTGTCGAACGAAGAGCAACGTACAATGCCTAGCGTTTGTACTATGTTTTGGCTGCCATGCAAAGAATGTCGACGTTTATGTTGCAATTGCAAAGATACGCAGTTAACAATATGCAGATGCATACAAGAGGAACGTCATGGATGATACAAGCTGCAAAACGGAAGAGGGCTTTGAAAGCCAATATAGGTATGCATTACCTAGCCGTTAACGAAGTGTTCGTGTTTTGTTAATAATTTAATTTTATGTTTTATATAAATTATCCTTGAGTTTTACTTAATCAAAACAGTGTATGTAAAGCACCCAACCAAGCCTAAGGGGGAGGATCGTGCCCTTATTTCATAAAAGTTACAATGCACTAACTGTAAGCACACGTGTTCAACCACATGGCTTTCCTGCAGATGAATCAACTCTCACCTCGGGGAAAGCTCCATACGGCCAACACGAGGGAGAGAAAGCAAAATCTCAAGACGATGTTTTCGGCAAATATTTCCGACGACGTTATCGTCACCTTATTGATACTGTACCAGAGTATGTATCAAAAACGTCAGTTCATACAACTGTGTGTAACTATTCGATACTCATATGTTCTACTACATCTGTGTAATTGTATTTTTTCTTCTGTGAAGAAACGCAGAGACCCAGAGTTAACTTTTTCCTACCTGTCAAAGGTTGGGACTATTTTTGTGGTCCCTAAGGGTTTTTGACTCATGTGAAGTTTTGGATAAATAAATTACGGGCTGCTCCGGGAGCAAAGAGCCCGTGCCAGTAACAAGGCTGGATTAATCTGAAAGAAAAAAAAAAATCAGTTGTATCCTGACCTACACTTTCGCTTACACCTCGTTCTCATAACACAAAGAATACAAAATAAAGCTATAATATAAAGGCTGACAAAAAATAACCAAAGATGCAACATTCAATATTAGTTTGTGATAATAAAGTATTGTAATGTCAAGATAATGATGTCATGGAATGTAAAATATCCGGATCGAAAACAAGCAACCAAGAGAGAGGGCGAGCCAATAGAAGTCATTTAGGATTCAGAAAACGAAACAGCATAAATTAATCTTTCCACTTTAAGGAAATATGTAAATCAAATTGATTCCATCCATCACCATTAGAGTGTACCGCTCCTATACGCTATAGATATGATAACTACAAAGGCTTACAAAAGGAGATAATCATTCAATGATATTTAGGGATTCTATGTTTTTATCAGAAAAATCAGGCCATTCACACACACACACATACACACACACTTGAAATACGATGTTATGAAAAGAATCTCAATTTTCATCAATTTCATCTATAGTTATGGAGTCTCAAATGTATGACCTCACTGGTTTCACAAGATGTTTCCAGCACGGTATCACAAAACTGTCAAGACGATGCAACCTTTGGTAAGGGTCACAAATCACGTCCTTTACGACGTAACAAATGGAACTTCGTGCGGTCTCACAGTAAGCTATGGATATAAAGAAAATATGAACACATCAAAGGTTTACTGACACTAGGTTCTCATCAACCAAATTAATGTTAAAACTTATCAATTATTAATTTTTCCCTAGATTTATTAACACGGAATCTTTGTTTCTAAAACGATCCTAATAGTTACCAGGCTCCCTCAGTGTGAAAAGGGGTTTGTAGCAGAAATACTCAACGGCAAGATATGACAGATTATGAATAGCTTATCCACGAAGTATTATTTGATAGCCTTTCACTATACTTCCTGGAAACAATTGCTCAATAAATGCTACAGATAAAATACAGGTATGCCGTAAGAGAATCTGCATTAGATAGAGTTGGGTAATGCCGTTCATGATATGAAATTTCTTGTCTCTAAAACACTGATACATGCACCTTTACACGGAAGAGATTTCCTCACTGAAGATAGCTAGAGCCTTTAAAAACCATAGAAAATGTTTTAAAGATAATTTACAGTAGTAGAAAATCAATCTCATATATACATACACACAATCATACATACACATGCAAAGATGCACATGTCAAAGACGATAGATCGGTAAGGTACGCTCATCGAAATTCTGCCGTTTTGGGTCCTGCATCTCAAGCCCAAGGTAAACAAAGATGCATCGCAGATTATTCATGAAGCACCTACTTATTTTTATCCCGTTTTAAACATGACTATTTCTATCTTCTGCTTACCCGAAACGTAACGAACTCTGTATCCCTAACAGACTTCCATTCAGGAACTCCTTGTATAAATAGTTCTCTTGTGCACTAACAAAGCCATCGTTATTAGTAGAGGGGTGGAGATACTACCGGAATCTTCCGTTCTCCATTTCATTACCTTACGACAAATTCATGCCTTCAAGTATCTGCCCTTGAAATGGTACCCACATCCATAACCAATCTGCGATGAATCATCTTTGTCTACCTTTGGATGCATAATTCAAAACGGCAGAATTTCGATGTGCGTATTTTACCGATCTATCGTCTTTCATTTTTGTATGGGAAAAATCAAACGTCATTATCTTTTGGCGACTCTTTATCCCGCGTATTTTAAAAAGTGATAGAGCGAAAGCTTCTTCAATTAAGTAGACAAGTAACGATAATCTACTATATGGGTCATTTAAACGGGTAAGATCGACCACTGAAACGTGTGAAGGAATTCCAGATCATTATCCTTACACGTCGCAGCTACGTAACTTCTACCAAATGTAGAGAACCGTATGAACTTTTCCACACATTCTAATTAAATTGCATAGTCTATCTACACTTGACGTGGGCCACGTGTTGGTCTCTTTTAAACACCTGAGTGTCGAAATCTGACACGGGACGGAAGATCTCGCGGACATGAGACAAAAATGAGCGAGTGAGCGACAGCCTCACGTGGCCATTCTTTGCTTTGCTTTCCCTTGCTTTTCTACATTTCTTTTATATATATATATATATATATATATATATACATCGAGCTACAAATGTCCTTTAATATCTAATTCACTCTAAATTGGAATTAATGACATTTTCATATATGTTAACCGAAGGGTAATTTTTTAGTCGATAATAGATTTGTCGGCTCACGGCCCGCGAACCATCGTACCCAACAAATCCAGGACGCACAGTGAAGCTTTTAAACCACACCGCCACGAAGAGGGTATAAGTTTATGCCGCCTCTCAACTACAAATATCTGTTGCTCTCAGGTGTTCGTTGTCTTGGAGTCGCCATCAACCCACCTCGACCTCGGTAACGTTATAGTGTTTTTGTCCGCATGTGCCATTATATGAGTCATATCACATTACCGCGATTCATATACATGCATCGAACAACAAATGTTTTGGCGTGGCTGTGTGGTTTTCAAGCTTCACTGTGCATCCTGGATTTGTTGGGTTCGATGGTTCGCGACCATGAGCTGACAAATCTCTTATCAACTAAAAAATTCCCCTTGGGTTAACATTTATTAAAATATATCAATTCTGAGGTAGAGCGAATTAGATATTAAAAGACATTTGTAGCTCGATGTATGTATAATGATCGCGGTAATGTGATATGACTCAATATATATATATATATATATATATATATATATATATATATACATCATACATATATATATATATATATCGTATATATATATATGTATAAATGTAGATATAGACATATATATATATAAATGCATACATATATATATATGTGTGAGCTAATTATTCTAAGTTTGGAGGCCATAAAGCTCGCACCACTTGTAACTGACATCATCCGAATGAATACAAGAATAAGCTTATATATATATATATATATATATCTATATATATATACGTTTGTGTGTGTGTATATATATATATATATATATATACACAAACATATATATATATATATATATATATATATATATATTATATATATATATTATTTATATATATATAATCTTATTCTTGTATTCATTTGGAGATGTCAGTTACAAGTTGGTGCGAGCTTTAGGCTTCCAAACTTAGAATAATTAGCTCACACACATGCAGAATTTATATATATATATATATATATATATAATATATATATATATATATATATATATATATGTATATACCTGCTACAGGAATCCCATGAAGAAGTGGTATAAATTTAAAGAGATCTTCCAGCTTCACATATACATCCGGGAACTGATGACGTCAGTTAGTGATACTAAAGACGGTCAATATATGAGAGTATATAAGAGTTCTTAACTAATGCTAAACTGAGGCACTTAAATTGGTCTTCGGGAGATATGAGAGCTTTATATATAAGTATACTATTGATTTTCCCGTACTTTCTACCAACCAGACACGACAGAAAAATTCCATCGTATAAAATAAAACAGATTAATAAACGATGATTGTGAGGCTTTTATAAATCTGCCTCCTATATCTGTCGCAAATATGAATTTCTCTCTCTCTCTCTCTCTCTCTCTCTCTCTCTCTCTCTCGGGAAAAACAAAATTGAGTAGTCATGGTTACAATAAATGTAGTAAATATTAAATGACAAATTTTAGTAAGATTTTTTTGTTTCTAATTTTATGCGTATATGTATCTGATCATACTTCCCTTTTGGTCACCAGTCACAGTTGAATAATATGCTGAAAAAAAAAATTCTATTCAGGGGCATGCATTTCATATTTCAACCATATTCATTTGTGTGCTTCTCATTTATTTCATATCATACTTGTTTGTCCAATTACATCCCCAAACAAATCTTTACGCCTTCCGCTACAGCTGAAACCTATCTATCTTAACTTGCATTTTAACGAAATGATGACTTCATATACCTTCAGCGACCCCTCTTTTCACCGATACATCCATCAACTTGCTCTTCCATTTCAGCTATTTCAGGGCTTAAGAACATTATCGCTGCTTCATATGAGTCTGCAACTCTAATCAGAGCAGTGACTTAAGAGATTTAAGATTGAAGAGACAAGAACCTGCATATTTTACTTCTAAAAACTCTATCCCAAGGCAGTGAGATCAAGATTCACCTGAATTCATGGAATGGGCCGCTGGAGGATTGCCACCCTTGCTGACAAGCCAAACGAAGTCTTACTGGAAACGGGCTCATTTCTGGCTGCCCGGCACAGCCCGGCCCTAACGTTCTTCAAATGCTGATATCTCCAGAAGTACTGAAGATAAAAGAAAAATTCTTTCCCAGATAAATCCTTACATCTTTAAATTTCTTTCCATATAAGATTTATTTTTCAAAATATCATACATTCACATTTAAATGATGTGTTCATGATTGCATTTCTGGCGGCCCGGCACAGCCCGGCCCTAACTTTCTTCAAATGCTGACATCTCCAGAATTGCTGAAGATAGAAGAAAAATTCGTTAGTTAGATAAAAACCTCACACCTTTAAGACTTATTTTAAAAATATCATAAATTCACATTTAAATGATGTTTAAGCCTTTGATGTTTTACTTGAAGCTTCGCGGGGGGTTATCGCCTTTAGGGCACCGTATTGGTGCTTATGTTGAATTCTGGAAACATTATTAATTTTATGGACTCTGTTTACTTCAGTTTCCTAGCACGCGTTCAGATAATTCGTGACAACTAAAGTTAGGTAAGTATGAAATCTACTGGAACATATGCAATCAATAGAAAAAAAAAAAAAGTCATTGTATATTTTGTTTCCAACTCGGAAATGTGTATTGAAATAAAAAGTTGATTTAAAGGTATCTCCTTAGTTATGCAGTGTCGCTTTAACTGACATTTCCTATCTATTTCAGTTAAAAGAAAGCGCATTTATGCGAAGGTGACGCCTTGCTTTACGTTGGGGTGAATAAGTCAACATTAATATGAATGTGATTCCTTTTCAATGGTAAATATTACTAATGTACTCATCACATAAAAGCATAAGTGGTATTATCAGTAGAGCAACGCCATGCTCACATTGTATCATTATTTGACCAGTAAAGATTTAAAACATCAGCAAATGCTCAGACACCCCCCAACCCCGGCCCAACCACAAAAAAAAGAAGAAGAAAATAAAATGAAGCGTGACTGCAGATGAGATAAAAAATTCTCATTTCATGTACTAAAATTTTACAAACATAAGCATGAACTGACAACCTGACCACTTGTGGTGTAGTACAAGAAAACCGAATACGCCACAAGAAAGGACTTCAGTGCAACAAAACCAAGAAATCAAAAATGAACTTGAGCCATCAGTAAAGGTCGAGTAGAAATGAATTCAGTCTGCGCCTTTCCAAATAATTCCGGTAACCGGGGTTTTTAGTCTTAACGAACAAATCGGTAGTTTGGTGCAAGAATAATGGGAATGAAGGGGCGTGGCAGACAGGATCCGCGCGTTCTATCTGTCCGACCCTGTTGTGAGTAAAAAAAATCAATATGGAAACAGAAAAGAGAAAAAGTTTCAGAATTCACAAGTATTTAAAGGCCTTCCGCGCATAACCGGCCTGTAGGTCATAGTACGGTGATCCCAACTCTACAAGGCTTCCTACTCCAGTATCATATAAAACTGTTTTCCTCAAGGTAGATAATATGATTGTTCTGTGAACTGACCAGATTTCAGAAACAAAAATTCCGGTGTTATGTCCCGAATCATGTTTGGAAGCTCAGCCGAGACTGCATAGTTAGCTGTCTTCCTATGTATCCAGCCTAACGGAGTATGGACCTTTCATATATAGTTCACCACTTAGCCACTAGCTACACCCTCTGGAACAATCAAATATTGTCTTCTGTGTCAGTGACACATCCAGCATAGCATTTCCTAGTCCGAGCAGCATATTCTAGTCCGAGCAGCTGAGATCCTTCCCAGACGAAATCCGGCAGCAAACTGTCATAAAATCGTTGGTTACCCTCTAAACGTGCGATCACCTGTCAGTCGTCGAAAGAACTTCAGTAATTCATCATTTTCATTCAGTTTTGGTGAGTGGACTGACTCCGCCCACAAACTGCCATCCGCACGAACGTTTTAACGTCAGTTTCGATGAACTGACAGGCAGACTGTCAGGTAAACCTTGCGTGAATATCTGGCCTGAGAAAGACATACAAGGACGTAAGTGACACTGAAAGGCCTAAATCGTTGTTAGGACGGGTATTCACGCACAGGTTTACCTGTCAGTTCATCGAAACTGATGTTAAAATGTACGGTGAACGACAGTTTGTGGGCCGAGTCAGACCACTCACCAGAACTGATGCAACTGATGGAATTACCTAAAGTTCTTTCGGCCGACTGACAGGTGATCGCACGTGTGGCACGGGTAACCAACGATTTTATGACAGTTCGCCGCTGGATTTCGCCTGAGAAGGATCTCCGCCTCTTGGACCAGAATATGAATAAAACTATGTATAGGGCCTCCAATTAATTTCATTATTAGACACTGCAGTGCTATTTGTAGACCGACCGTTTTGAAGTCCCCAAAATTCATAATATTAATAAGGATAATATAAATAAAAAATATTTCCATGTGATAAATACAGTTTTGGTATAGGCCTAGGTTTCATATATAACTGAACAAACCCCTAGGTGTCATTCAACTTTTTTCATTAACACTGTATGAGAATAGACATCTCTCTTTAATAGGCAATATTTAGACCCACTCTGTTACGCCTTTTTGCTTCTCTCCTGTTTCGAAGTGAATTGCCGCAGCAGACAGCTGTTTTATGTGCTCCAACTCTTTATCACCCAGCAGAGTTTCGACCTTCGCTGTCATATAGTTGTATGTTGCCCGACGAAGGCTGGGCGAGAAATGAGGGCAATGACCTCGAGTTGAACTTTGTCCAAACTGACAAGTTTTCCTAACCGTTTTAAAGACCCCCATTGCACTGAGTGATTGTCATAACGATTGTCTGAACGAACTGTCTGTATCTTTCGCAAAACACTGTGTATGGGCTTGTCTGAATGCAAAAGTGGGCGGAGCTTCGTGTCTGAATGATCTCAGCAGGAATCTGCCACGACCAGGTTGCTGGCTTACGACTTAAGTCTGTCATACACAGATCGTTCAATTGTATGGGTTTGTCTGCCAATATAATGCTATCGCGCCGCCTCTCTTCTGAAGATGATGCCATGTCTTCTCGAGAGCAAAATCTTTGTTCAGACTGAAATCGGTGCGGTGATCGTTTCATACTGTCTGAATAGTGTGTATTGGGTCGGTAACGACAATCGTTCAGACAGTCGTTCAGACAATCGTTCAGTGTATGGGGGGCCTTTACATGTGGACGCTTATCCGTCGAACGGTCATGGGTGGACTGACAGGTAAACCTGAGCATGAATACCCGCCTTAGACTACCTGAAAATTTCTTAATTCATATGAGGAGGCATTTCCTAAACTCTGCAAGACTAGCCAAAATTTCTGTAGTGTTACCTGTTCCGCCAGCTTCATCAGAGAGAAGCTTCTCTGCTCTGAAATTAATTAAGACTACTCTCAGAAATGCAATGGGTGAATGAACAGTTTAAGTAAACTTGCTGTGCTATCAATAGAAAGTATGTGAGTTAAAAGACTAGATTTAGAGGAATTTTTAGATAGGTTTGCAGAAAATCACAGGAAAATATTGTAAAAATGAGTCATGTCGCAGTAGTCTGCTGCTTCATCACATATGATGTTAGCGAGCAATTTTTTTCAAATTTTGTTACTTTCAATACACACACACACACACACACACACACACACACACACACACACACACACACACACATATATATATATATATATATATATATATATATATATATATATATATATATATACATTATATTATTTCACTCATCCATTTAATTTTATCAAGATTACCTATTACATAATACATATAAAAAGTATTTTATTATTCTTGTATTTCCACGCTTATGTTTTACAATTTCTATACGCACAGGAATTAATGTGTTTGTATAGCTCACTTTATGTTTTTTCAGTTTCATATCTGTAATTCCTATTCTTTAATTATGTATAGTTATAATGTCCCTGATTTCTGTACATCTCTGTTTTACTTGATACAATATAACAGAATCACAGATACCTGTATAATGCCTGAATATCCACCGCTGGTCTCAGAATATGCCCAAATAGCTTTCTCATAGGGCTTCAGAATGCCTCTGAAATTGGTCACATTAAAAAAAAATTTTTTGTAGGGGGGCTGACAGCGCCCCCCAAAACCCCCCAGCTGTATGGGCTATCTCTGCTCGCCTAGTGCTTGGAGGGATAATCTTTTTATTTCTCCAAGGCCTAATGCTGGCCCCCCCCACCCCGCGCCTATATTCAGCTGAGCCCCTTAGGTGCCCACCCACTGAACAGACTCCTAGCTACGCCACTGCAGCCCCCGCCTCAAAAAAAAAAAAAAAAAAAAAAAGAATAAAAAGTGGAAACAAAATCGAAGTGACCAGAGGGACGGGGGGGGGTGGGGGGGGGTCGTGGGGGGGGGGGGGCGGCGACAGGGGCTGTGCAAAGACAGGCAATGGGTGAGGACTCTTAAAAGTTTGATGGTCTGATTTTGATGCTTCGGTCGGTTACCTCAACAGTTCTTGTGTGAAAAGAAAGTGACATTTCTGTGGCAAGAGCCTTCTCCACATATGGTACAGCAAGTAGGTGCTCTTATAATCTTTACGCATTAAATGAGGATAAACACTGCCATCAGGATTACGGGATTCCTTTTTTAGTTTCTGGATGACGAAGTATGAAATTCCAGTAAAAGACAATGAACACTGAGGGTATATGTAAACTGTATATTGTCATTAAAGTAAAAACGCTTGGATGTACTGTTATTCGTTTAATTGATCATCGTCCTTTTTCTTTCGACCTCATTTGAAAAATAAAATCTTCATTATATAAGTAACGGGAAGCAAACTGGACTGGTTGGCGCTCTGCTCCACGATATAGGAACACGCGCTCTGCCACGTCGTCATTCATACAATAAACTTCCGCAATAGTCACTTAGCAAGACCTGCAGCTCAAGGATTCATTTTCAACAAAATTTTCTAAACCGTCTCGAAAACTGTTTTCGACGTGGATCTTTGTGACAAAAATCTTCCTTTTAATTTATCAATGCAATAACTATCAAACATCAGTGCAAAATGGCACTGAAATCTTTTTTTACAGCAACGCTTGAATATGCTTAGTCAAAGTCCTTCTAGCTGTTTTTCCCTGTGAATCAGTGGCGTAACTAACGGTTGGAGGGGTGGTGGGGGGGGGGGGGGGGGGGGGGGGGGGGGGGGGGGGGGGGGGGTGGGGGGGGGGGGGGGGGGGGGGGGGGGGGGGGGGGGGGGGGGGGGGGGGGGGGGGGCAGGGGGGGGGGGGGGGGGGGGGGTGATGGGGGGGGGGGGGGGGACGTGCCGTTATGGACTTTGGTTTGGACAGTTTCGGCCCGACGGCTGCCCTGTGGCGTTTTTTTGAGGCTGGTCTGGTCAGGCAATAATTCCTAGATTTTCTAGCATATTTCGTCAGATCGGAACAATGAACAGCAATTTATAGACTGTTGTTCCGTTAAAAATCTGCTGTATTGTTTTTTTTTTGTTTAACTTCATGAAATGAGATAAATGACTGAGATGGTAATTGGCTAATGCTTAATATGGGCGTTTAATTTCAACACTTTAGCTCTTTTTTGCAAGGGAATGGGGCGGCACTTTCAAAGTCAGCCCGGGAGCCACTAGCGCTAGTTACGCTACTGCTATGAAGTATTTCTCAGGTCTATTAAAAAAAAAAAAAAAAAAAAAAAAAAAAAAAAAAGGCATCGAATGTTTGGAGGTCTCTTTAGCGTGTATAACATTGTCAGTCTTCACCCTCTGTCATCATTCCACACAAAAAAGGATAAACTTGAATAAGAAGGTAATGAGGAAGCAAAGCTGAGGCGCCAGATCTACCGACAAAGTAAAATACTATCAGGAGGAAGACAAAACAAAGCTTTTCATGAGGAAAGGATTATGTAAATTCACATTGAAAGTATACGGCAACAAATGAATTATTTTTAGTTGTTTTTGTGCTTAGTTTTCTGTAAAGGAAAACTGTTTCAGATGGCTTTGTCTGTCCGCCCTCACATCTTAGAAACTTCTGAGGTAGAGGGCTGCAAATTGCTATGTTTATCATCCACCCTTCAATTATCAAAGATACCAAAGTGCAGCCCTCTAGCCTCCGTAATCTCTATTTTGTTAAAAGTTACAGTCAGCCATGATCGTGCGTCTGGTACTGCAACAGCCCCAACCGGCCGGCTGAAAGTTTCATACAATATTATTCGATGTCCAGAAAACTCGATTGTCCCGAAGAAACTTCGTTGCATTTCTTACTTGTTGATTACTGACATCAGTACGTGGGTGTGAGAAGATTCTTTTCAAAAGAATGATGAAACCTCACGTCTTGAGTTGTGACGTCAATGCCAAGGTAAGTAGATCGTACTACCGAAATGAACCCGTCTAATCCGCTTAAAATCAATATCTATAGAGATATACGAAGAGGAGACGATTTTACATATAAATTTTACATATAAATATGTAATAATATTCTAATGATATATACGATTTATGTCTAAGATGCTGGAGAATTCCAGTATAATTTGCAAAAAAAAAAATTTAAATCTGAGAGAAGAGACACGAGGACTGTTAAAAAGGATTGTGTCATGATAGGTTTTGCTTTGTTTTCCTGTCAATCATAATTTCATAATAAAAACTTTATAGACTAAGTGAATGTCATAGATATCACAAGCGCGTATAAGACCTCATGAAACATTTTCATAAGATCTCTTTCTAGCTGTTTCGTTAGCAAAGAAGAGATCATTCAAAGATCCCCAGCGGTTTCTCCTGCCTCCAATTGTAACGAGTTTAGGGAAACTTGATTCATTCTAGAACCTTTTTCTATGTAGGCCGATGAGTTCTGGGCATTTCAAGCTGGGTGAAACTTACATAGGCTAGTGGAAACGTTCCGAAACACAGATTTTTGGTGCAACACCCAGCCTTCAAACGGTTCACGAGATCGACCCCGAACGAGTCTGGAAGCGTTTTGGCTCGTTTCCTGAAATGTCTATCGTGTCTAAGGAATGTAGTATTGTACCTTGTAGTTAGCCACTTTTGTTTTTGTGATAGCAGCCAGTTGATAAACGAAAGGTATGGATCCATGGCTTCATTCCCATTATATTTGGTTAACGTAAGAAGGCTAACATTTTCTTGGGTCACGCTCTGTAAGATTACAGTCATTTTTAATGATACACACACACATATATATAGATATATGTTACATATATACACGTTGTTATATATTTTCCCCATTTTGCCAATCAGTAAAGTAAATTTCGATAAAGAAACATATATGGCATGCTTTTCTCCCTCTCGTGAGTTTCTGACCCACATTCACTGTTTTTCGTTTTCTTTCTGCAGCTGGCCTTCCTCTTTATAGAACACGATCCACTGGCTTCCAAAATCCGAAATTAATCAGAAACTGCCGGAGAGCAAAACGAAGCTAATAAAAGGGTCAACGGGAGAAAGTAAAACTCTCAGTCTGGGTCAGACCTCCCTCCAAAACGCAAATCAGAGTGCCTGGCATCCAAAGGGTTCAACCTTGTCCCATGTCCTTGTGTTCACCTACTGCTTAATCAGGACCATATTGACCAACATTGAAGTGGATCCCCTTCCTCCTTTGCACCTAATATGAAGCAGAACCAGAAATCAAGAAGGTAAAGTACGGGTTTAGTTGGCAGTCACTTTTGTCTGTTTCTGCGTTTATTTATTATTTTTTCTATGTTTGTGCATGTGTGATCGTTTATAGGGATCCCTTGTCATCTCCCACACAGCAAAGCCCTTGTTCTATAAACCTAATCTAATTTAAGAGCTGTGGTTCCCTTGTCTGCGATTTAATAGTGCTCATTGCTTGAATGAAGTCCTAGTACTAGCAGCGCTAAGAAACTTTACTAAGGGAGAACGTAATTTGATGTCTGTGTTCCACACCCTCCCATTCAATACAATATTCTGTGAAGAAATTCAGCCATTCCGTGCCCTTTGAGGGAATTCTGAGAACGTAAGATTTATATTAAAGCAAGTCTGAATATGTGGCAGCATCACCGCACGTGTTCAATCCTTTCTATGTTGCACATGTGTTTATAGAGCAATACCGTGTTTCAGATGTCCTACCCCCTTCATACCTGCTGTGAGAGGTGGATCTTCCTCTCCTTATCCAATGCTCGGGCATACCTTAGATTCGTGCTCCAATTCCTCAGTACGTGTCGGAACCCAACCACATGTTTCCAGCGCTACAAGCGCCTTTGACTACATAGAATAATTAGTCTGTAAAGATATACTCCCTTTAGATGTGACCCTTAGAGTTTTCCTGACATTTTTCACAAGGCCTTCTTTTTGATAAAGCCAGATGTATTTACACCGTTCCTCAGCCTTCAAAGTCCTAGATTTATAAAAATGTATATACATATATATGTTTGTGTAATTGTAATAGTCGTAAAAAAAAAAAAAAAAAATCTTAAAAAAAAAAAAAAAAACGTCAAAAAAAAAAAAAAAAAAAAAAAAAAAAAAAAAAAAAAAATAAAAAAAAAAAAAAAAAAAAAAAACCCTCTTAACGTTCCATGGTCTTGTTGGCTTCCATTTTGGTGATCGATCTTCACTACGGGTTTAAAGCAACACGTGGGAAGTCCCCAGATGAGAGGGAGCCCGGAGGGGGAATGGTGCGAATGTGTCGCCAGGTGGAGAAGTTCTGAGATCAAATCCCGGTTGTATCCTGGTTTTATGCTCGCCTTCCCACGGGCCTGTGTCCTGATGTTTTCCTCTTGCACCTGAGGAGATTAATTCAGGGCAGCCGGCCGGGATAGACGAGATGGTTTAGAGAGAACGAATGCTTCAGTTGGGAGGGGCAACTAGAGAATGTATGAAATCCAATACAAAATTCCTTTCTAAAAGGGTGTTACTTTGCTTGGTTCTGGCTTAAATCATGAATAATATATATACCACGTTAAAAAGTAATAAAACCGATTGCCCACTTATTTATGATAGTGAGGATGGGTATATTCCAGCTCTAATAAATATATCTGAATTAGATAGGTACTTGTACGTATGGTCGGTAACAGACTTTTATATTTCTCGTGGTCAGGTTGGCAACGTGACCTAGCTCTGATACTCTGGATGCAAGTTCAACTCCTGCCACCAGACTTATCGAAAAACTTCATTTCTTGAATTTGTACCTAAGGCTTTATAGTGGCAAACGTAGCAACAAAGTGTGAAGAAAGTGTTCTTGTGTAACAGGGGAAATAGCAGACGAGCACAACCAAGTTCTGCTTCAACCTAGGGTCTTAATCATGTAGTTGTTAATGAACATCATTCAAGGACATCCACAAGTGGACACGTACTTGAACATGACCTTGTCTCAAATTTATCATATACCCTTTATGTATAAGCATGCTGTTTATTTTCTAATTATTATTATTATTATTATTATTATTATTATTATTATTATTATTATTATTATTATTATTATTATTATTATTATTATTATTATACCAATAGAACAATCATCACAGAATCTTAATGTAGTATTTGAAAAGAGTACAGCATAGAGCAAGGATCTTACGAAAAAAGGAAAAATCGTCAATCAGACTTATAATATGCATACCCGTACATAAGCAGCAAAGTAATTACGAAAAAACTTGAAAACTGACAGCAATACATTCAGTTATTTTAGAGATGATGGTAAAGCTCTACAGCCAGTAACATTCAGACTACTGGAATTTGGCTGTTCAATACCGTCCATATATGACCATGATAACAACCGCCGATATTTACAGTCTGCATCCACTAGAAAACTTGCGTTCTGTAAAACGAAAGAGCAGCAGCATCAATGACATTTCCAGAACCAGTGTTCCACAATCTTGCTGTGCAGGGAACAGAAGACCCCTGGTGCTGGAAACCACACAATGCTTCTTTGTTTTGTTTTAGAGGTAAGTTGGGAGACCTGTGACATCCAAAAAGGAGAACAATTTCTAATAAAAGCAATCCAAGCTGACCTGAGGATAAGATTTTGATACCATCACCTCGTTGCTGATACAGGCAGCTTTCTAGCATTGGATATCAAATCTTTTACTTGCTATGAAATTTAAGTATGATCTATTAACTACACTCATCATTAAATTATGATATAGTTCTTGGATGATTCATAATCTTAATTTTTTGTTTTTTCTGAGCTTGGACACAAGCTCCACAGATTTTACCATTGACAGAAGCCTCTCCAGATTTCTGTTAAAATCTGGAAGCGAGAAGCAGGAGAAGTGAATAACGATAAAAAGTTGTGCATTCTTGGTTTTGGTAAATCAGTCATATCACTAGTAAAGGCTAAAATCAAACAAGCAGAACAGAACACTAACCTCTACAAGACAGAACAAAAGAAGGGTTTAGGCTCACCGAAAATACCACCACATAATTCATGCTACTGATTACATAAAATCTTCATACATTCAGTATGTAGCCTTGGCTACCTGGTTATGTCGTTTATGTAAAAGGCATCATGGTTAGCCAAGTCAAGTGCCCCATTAAGATAAAGTTTAAAAACAAAATCTCTGGGCGAAAAAGGCATTGCTAAAGTTTGCTTTGGATGCAAGCAGTTTACTTCGACAAGAAGGTAAATAGTACCAAATTGTTTCCTGTAGGGTTACTGACTGTCAGAAAGCAAGTGCCTGGAATTAAGGGATTCATACGCAAGATTAAAGATCATTGTTTTTAACAACTTCAGAATTATTGTCTTCAGATCTATACATATTTCGCTCAGATACTTGTACAATTTCTGCTCATCTCGATTTGCCACTTCAGAAGAACCTCAGACGTTTTTACATTACCTTAGACGTGAACAGAGTCGTTTATCGGCAGGAAGAGCCCTTCAGCGGATTGGAAGAATTCCTGAGATGGCCTCTTATGCATGTCACCAGCACCTGATGAAAGCTAGTCGCTGGTTTTCATTTGAGTCATCGAAGCAAATTGTTTCAACTAGCGAAGGAATAAAAAACTTGTAGTGAATGCATTTTTAACTTCATTCAAAATAATGTATTTAAGCTGAGTAAATATGCTGAAATATCGATTGCAAAAAATGAAATGCAAGAAAGAAGCCTTCCTGAAAGTGACTTTTGATTTACAAATGAACGCTAAGTACGAGCAAAGCTATAATGATGGCTTGTTGAGAATGGCGTTGGCAATGCAATGAGAGCAGTCAGGATAATCAAAGAATCGATAATTATGGTTAAACTGGAAAAATGCATTCAAATCTAAATTAAGCTCCACATTAAACCATCAACTTTCTTCAGCTACTGAGGAAGGTCATTAGTTAAAATTCAAAAATGAGGGAGAAGCGTACCTGGCAAAAGCACAGAGAACTAAACTGATATTAATACTACCCTTATTATAAGAAATAACCAGTATTCAGATATATCTTTTAAGATTAAGCTGCTTCCTCTGAAGGGGACTGATCTATAGGAAACACACAATCACTGCCACATTCACACCTCAACTGCTTGTCGTAGATAAACCGCTATGCAGAAACAACTTTCGATACACCAGGCACTTTCTGCACATGAAATAGGGTGCTCAGTACACACGTTGCCTTCTAGCTCTCAAGCACCATTTGCATAATGGATCTTATGATCCCCTGCTGTTCCAAAACCTTCGTTCACCTCGGCCGTTCCCACAATTCTTCTACCAACCCTTTCTATTTGACCATGGCTTTGGCTCTCTCCTCCGTCACTTTCGAATTGGACGTTCTTTTCACAAAGCGATCGACCATTCCCCACTCTTTCCACATGACCATCCATATAAACATATCCACTCATGGATGATGGGAGACCTCAAGATCGCTTACTTTAAACACGGTCGAAACGAACTGACTGGACCCTGTTCGTCTGTTTGGGGCAACTGGGTGTCTAGGGTGCCACGTTTCACTGCTGTACCCGGATGAGTCTGAGTAAGGATTAGAATAGTCCTCAGGCCTGTGTCATACCCCTTGCATCACGGACGGCCTTGTTTGGTCTGAGTTCTCTCAACAACACTTTCCTCTCGTTCTTACTTAGTTAAGCACTTCATTAATTAATTGATTGATTAATTTGACCATTTATTGTCACTTGTTATAGTGAGATACCGTCGGTTAACGGTATTCACTATTATTTATGCACACACATATACATATTATATAAATGATTTATATATATATATATAGTATATATATATATATATATAATATATATATATTAAAATAATATATTTAAATATATTAAAATATATATTAATTCTATATTTTTATAATATATATATATATATATATATATATATATATTATATATATCTGTGTGTGTTTGTCTTTTCTGGTGACCGATGCTGTTAGATTTTAGTTAGTTGCGCACACAACAAACACGCACACACACACACACACACACACACACACACACGCACACACACACACACACAACCATATTTCATATATATATATATATATATATATATATATATATATATATATATATATATACACATATATAGCTTGATGATAAATAATAGTGCCAAGTTCTAAGAAGAACATTCTTTAATATTACGAGCTTTCGAGGTTTAAAAACCTCATCTTCAGGCTAGAAAAAATGACAAGGATGAGAAATCACTAAAAAAATTTCATTAAAATGAATTGTTCTGATTAAAAGCTTCAGTAAAAACATAAAATAAAACGAACATCACATACAAAGACTAAAAATAAAAAATTACGAAGAAACTAAAACAAAACAAAAGCATAACTACAAAACATAAATAAAAATAAAATATAATATGAAAGGTAACCAAACTACCACACTCAAATAAAATGGCTAACGACCCACTTGTGTACCTACTATGAAACTATATGATAGCTTAGTTGAATACCGGACAGTTGTTGTTCAATTCCGTGTTTTCATCTTCTTAATAAACATCGACTCTGAATTAAAATGGTCCAGTCTGTTTGAGCAAAAAGACAGTACTCTAAAATCTTGGTGAGTGAAAGGATGGTCCTGTGCTAAACTGTGTTCCCTTATGGCAGAAAAAAGGTGGGTTTTAGAAAGAGGAAACCTAGCTCTAACGGAAAGACCTCTGTGTTCCAAAATTCTGTGTCTAAGCCAGCGGAACTGGATCCCACGTATCGCAGACCACACTGCGAACAGGTAAACAAGTAAACGACACTCGAATTAAGGTCCACAGGAAGAGCAGGCTTCTCCCTCAAAAGTGATCCTACAGTAAAAGGTTAGTAAAAACAAATCTGAAACTAACTTGAGGAAAACTATGCATAAGTATTTCTTGTAACTTTTTTCGTACCAAGTAGCTACTATGACCAAGGAAAGGCAATTTAATATACTTTACATCTTTACTAACAGTACTGTACACCGGTCTGGGACAAAATTTCTCAACTATAGAAAATTTTTCAGAATTTTTGTAAAAGACAAATTCGGGATAAGATTTTCGGAAAAATAATTCCGGAGGAAGACCATGTCTTGATGAAATAAATTAAAATCACAACAGACGTTGTAAGCTCTATTTATCATAGTACGTATTGAATTAAGTTTAAACAACTTAATTCAATCCCAAGCCAGTAAAAGTACTTTTCATATAAAACGGAAGTCTGAAATTTACTTCTATTTCTGTACCTGAACATCTAAAAATGACAACATATTATCCTGTTCTGTCTCACAAGGAAAAGAAATATTAGGATGACGAGAATTAAAATATTCAAAAAAAAAATAAATCCACGTGTGAATGTTCCTTAAACACAAGGAAAGTGTCATCCACGTACCTACGATATACAAGGGTTTGAAAGCAACAGGGCATTTAGACATCCAAATCTTTTCACATAACCCATGAAACAATCTGCATATACAGGTCCAAGGGAATTTCCATGGCAACTCCATCTATTTGATTATATAATTTACCATCAAAAGTAAAAATGCCATCAGTTGTAGCCAATTGTAATAACTTTCGCAAATCTACTTTACTAAGTCCAAAAGTTGTGATGTGGTTTTCACATATATTATTAAGAAGAAAATAATGTCAGTTGTTTCTTTTAATGGGATATTTGTGAAAAGAGAGGTTACATCAAAACTAGCCATTACAACATCTTGGTTGAAAATCGAAAGAACACAATTCTTTGACAAACTTGGAAGAATTTGGGACATTAAACTCACTAAAAGTTAGAGGTTTTAAAACTGGAACCCAGAAACTTTGATAAGTAATAGCTAAGAGTGCCAATTGAGGATATAATGGGTCTCAATGGGTTTCCTATTTTATGAACCTTAGTAGACCATACATATAACCGGCTTTGACCCTGAAGCATATAAATTACTATATTTACTTTCCCAATCTTATCTCTCAAACTTCTTAACATCCTATTTAATTTTTTTTCTAATTACAAAATGTGAACCGCAATATCTACATTTAACATCCTAAATTTTGTATTATCAGAGAGTATTTCATTCATTTTATCTAAATAATCAAACCTATTCATCAAAACAACACCCCTGCCTTTATCTGGCTTTGTAATAACAATACTATCATCTGAGATCTCAGAGACAATGTTACGGTGTCGAATATACCTGGCTAAAGGTCGACACAAAGT
>NC_061087.1:41225574-41240574 GCF_015104395.2 Macrobrachium nipponense | reverse complement strand
GAGTGAGCCCTTATATAACTGCGGCAGTCAAGAAAACAATCAGTCTAAGTTCATTAAATAGGTGCGAGGTAATCTTAATTAAAGGGCAATCACTCCTGTAAATTCAAATCTAAGTATTTCCCTGATTCTGTTTTTATTTGTGGGAAACGTCACAATTATCACTCTATAATTTCTACCTAAACAAAAATAAAATACCGTACTGTGGTTTAAAATAAATACTCATATAAATTTTAAATACAAAATTTATTTCTATATTCAACATTTATCAGTGAAATTCACAATCTCAGGGAAATTGTTTATTATTTGAAAATAAAAGTTTTAATTAATTCTCAAATTAATTATTAAGCAAATGAAATCATAGTTTTATCAAGAAAATTAATTAAATTAAATCATAAAGCATAATTAAATTTGAAATGAATATTTCATTAAATAAAGATTTAATTTGCATGTGTTAGATTCAAACAAATTTCAGAACCATATTATTCAAACTAATTAAACAAAATAAAGACAATGCAAAAACATAATGCACAATACGAGAACAATTAAAGCGTTGACAGTACAAACATTAAGCATATAAAATTTGGATATGTCAAAAGAACAAAGCAAAAGATAAATTTTTAAAAAAATGATAAAAAACCTCGAAGTGCACTTCAAAACATTTGTAAAAATACCTTATACACAGCTGCAGCTTCCATCAAAAGGCTTGTTACAATTTTACACTTTTTCACTATTTTCGTGGGCGCCTTCACGAACCTAACAGAAATAATACTATGTTCAGATTCCACAAACAACATATACTTTACTAAGAAATGAGTGACCAGCTCGCTACGTTAAGTTACTGAAACAGCCTCGCAACCAAGCGAGCGAGAGAGAGAGAGAGCAATCTTAAACTCTCTAACGTACGCTGCTCTGCCTCAAAAGCGAATGAATAAGGTTCTCTATCCCCGTAAGTGTATATGGCCTATGGGGCAGTTAGAAAAACGAAAACATGCTACGTCATCTCTATAGGGTTAGCTAATACAGGACCTCTTTGACTGCGTTCACATATGGCTATGAATAAGGCTCCTTTGTTCCGTTACAGGTCCGACCGGGATGATAAAAAATTAGCTTAACTCATCTATTTTCAAGGGGTTGAAAAACAGTGCGGCCTGGGAGGTCTTACGCATGTGTGCGCCGGTAAAGAAATCAGCTTAGCTAAGACATTCTCAAAGTGTGACAACAACCCTCTTCAAAAGGCTTATGAGCTTTCACTCTCTCTGTGTCTTACATACTTCAAAATGAAAAATTGGATCACTTAAAGGCGGCCATACACATACGCGACTGGCTTGGGGTTTGTCCTGCCTGGGATTAGCGCGTGCTCCAGTCCGCTTGGGTATTGCCCTTACACGCAGAGGACTTGCTCTACGCATATTCTGAGAGGGCAGAGCTAATATGCAGTGGCCGTGTTCCTTTCAGTCCTATAGTGTCCTGATATGGTGAGTGTTTTTAAATCATGGCACCAAGTAAAGGAAGATAGTGCAATAATGATAATAGGATAATAGCACTCCTGCAAGACGAATACAAGCATGAATCATGCAAGAAAAATTGTAAAGTATGGGTGAAACCATGGCTAATAAAGAGAGGTTTTACCATATGACTTAAATGAAAGAATTAAAGGAATAACCAGGAAGGATTATAGAAATTGACTTAAGAATGATTGATGATGGTTGGGGGGGTTGTGTCCTATTTTTATTGCTGCTTCAGGTACAAATCGGGTAACGGAATCCATTCATAATACAATATGCTTTTCAAATGCTTTTTCATTTTATTTAACCCCCCCCCCTGCAATGCAAAATTTTCCACCTGCATTTCAGAATGTTTTTTTGCTCTCTCTCGTCTCTCTCTCTCTCTCTCTAACTCTCTCTCTCAGGTGATATGGAATGCATAATTCTTAAACATACTTTACTTTGTATACAAGAATCTAAATTGACTCTGAAGATGAATGAATTTGAATATCGATGAAAGGTGTGATATCGATCACTATGGACAGATTTCCTCTCAATGTTTTACTAGTGAAATTCACAGTCGTTAAGAATGCTAATGTTTTTATCGACACGTTTATCCTTTAAAATATTTTACAAATTAATTGTAAAATCATGATTTATATTTGTCAAACGATACCATGAAAGGCTGGGAGTTTTGCTTTCACAAAAGCTGTTTGCATCTTTATCTATTTTGTTTTTACATAATTCCAGTAATTGCTCATAAGCTGCTTGTCTTTTTACTGGATTGGAATAATCCGAACTTCGGGTATTTTCCAAAACACGTAGTGCTCTGTACAGGTCCAAAAAAATCAGAATGAAATCGTGAGATAAATACTTGACTGACTGCGTCATCCTTTCACAACAGCAGTACTACCCCGACTCCCACGGGGAAATAAGGTATTGTACAGTTGACACAGGTTTACCTGGTACACCAAAAAGTCTTCAGAGACTTGCTACGAAAAATTACATGGTACAGTGTTTACTGAGGAGATGGGGGGGGGGGAGACCCCTCCTCTGCTTGCAAGAGTTCCACCAATAAACTCTGGAGTGGTTGGTTTGGTGGCGGAGTTATTAGGTATGGTTGGAGAAAGACACACACAGGAGTAAAAAAAAAAAAAAAAAAAAGAAAAAAAAAAAAAAAAAAAAAAGAAATCTGAGCAGTTTATATCGTTGTAATTAAGATTGTTGTCTCACTTGTAATATGTTTGTTTAATTAAGGTTCCATTTAACTTTCGGCCAAGGCGTTATCTAACACTGTGTCTTTTATTGTATATTGGCCATATTCATTACACAATACTTAAAATGTATCAACATTTTTTAAAGTTATATTGGTATTGCCGAAAATCACGAACATCATAACAGGATATTTTAACCTTATCATGTAAGCCAAGTTTACAGCATCGGTTGCAGTGCGTTTCCTACAAATTCTACAATAGGAAGCTATAAAGAGAAGCGCAGCAACACTTGATTGAATATACCCAAAAACTCCGTGAATGTGTTGAGAGTCTCAGACACTTAGCTCCTCTCTCTCTCTCTCTCTCTCTCTCTCTCTGTCTCTCTCTCTCTCTAAACTAGCCAACTTATCTCTATCTCTCTCTCTCTCTCTCTGCTATACCAGCTAACTTAGTGACATGATGCCATCTAAAAAAACCCTTACCTCCAGTATGCAGTTCTTGATATGTCATTAGTGTATTCAGGAGGAGGAGGTCAGTGTTTACCCAATAATGTCGAAGATTGCTCTTCCTGACAATATCCATAAGCATAACGAAAGCAAAGAAATTTCTCATCTCTGATACTTCAATGTCATAAACTCTTGTTCCCTTGAGTGTTCGCTTCATATATTACCCCATTTCATAACATGAAATTAACGATTGGATCTCTCTACAGTCAGTTCCATTATAGAATCATTAAAGCAGAATAAAAAAACTTTATTCCTGATATACTTTCATCAAAATCGAAGGTGTGCGGCAAAAAATCATCATCACCAATCCTTTGCCACACAGAATTAGCTGGTTTGACATTTCTGACAACCTCCTAGGCCACCCTTACCTCCCCTCCCCCGCGCTGTTCTTACAAATGGAAGACGACCAGAGCAAACGGCCAGCAAGACCACTAATAAGGCACCAAGTAGACAGAAACAATATCGATACAATAAGCTATGGAGGCGCGCAAATTCAAAAACTTAAGAACGTCACATGACGTAAACGTGTGGGACGACTTCTGCAACACGTCATATGACGTGGTTGACCTTTTAAAGGTTAACTGTTGTTTTTCTAAAATTACGTATGCACTGATATATTATAGACTATATATTTCGTTGACCTCAGGTGATAGGTGAAGTCATTTGGGATTTCCTTATAGTGGCTGACATAAAGAGAGTAGCATCTGCTGAATTGACAACCTTTAAAAATA
Organism: Macrobrachium nipponense; assembly: GCF_015104395.2. NCBI lineage: Eukaryota > Metazoa > Arthropoda > Malacostraca > Decapoda > Palaemonidae > Macrobrachium > Macrobrachium nipponense. The sequence goes on along the minus strand of NC_061087.1, from coordinate 41,236,639 downwards.
TCCTACAGAGCATATGACCCCTATACTCAGAAACGACAACGACGGCCAAAAAATATGCACATTTTTAACTCTTGTTCATATAACTTAGGTTTTAACCTAAGATACATTGAAAATATCAGTAGGATATAAAGCATTACATTTCAAATAATGGAAACTATTTTAATAGACTCCAAGAAGCTAATAAGCGAAAATAAGCGGCGATATATCATATCTGTATTTGCCACACCACAGTGAACAAAGTATACAGGTAAGGCAATTTGCCAATACTGTTACCGACCTCACTGTATGAAAACAGTGCTCGGCGAGTCATTCAGTTCTATAATTCAATGCTGCTAACAAGAAACGGTGATTAGGAAGACACATCAAAAACATGTAGGGCCTGAGTAAGTAGGAAAGTTTACTGCAATACTCTCAATATTGTATGGAGGCATTATGCCATTTTTTTTACAGATACTTCGAATATTATATCAAGAATATCATGGTTATAATAAAAACTTGTTGAGAACTATGTTTATTAAAACATATAATCAAATAACTAGTGAGAACAAAATGAGAACATTTTATTTCCTATTACAAAAAAGATAACATTTATATTATACAATCTATTACCTTGACCATCCACCCTCTCTCTCAGTCACTTCCCTCAATCTGTCGGGCATCGAATGAACAAGGTTGAAAATTTGCTGTGGTCTCCGTCTACAAATTTCCCACTGAGAGTTGATGTGAACCATGAGTTGCTGTGTTGTTCTCTCATGTTTCCATTTTCCATGTGTTTCACCATCTGGCCCCACACGTGTTCAATTACATTCATATCTGCTCCTTTTCTCGGCCATTCAAGAAGAAGCGTTATCCTGTCCCGGCAAACCACTCTTGAACAACGCGAGCAATGTGAATGGGCCCTGATGGAGGGGAAAAATTCCTTTCTCGTATGAAGGCAAGAAGGAGGTTTGCAGCAGCTCACTTACTTAGCTGCTGTAAATCGCCCCCTCGATACGGAACTCACCCATACCATGCAGACACACCCACCCCATACGTTGCAGGTGACATGGCCGGATCGAACCACTCACCGATGTTACGGGTTCATATCTGAATGAGAGAAAAAATGGGGGTATATAATATAAAATCATATATAACTACCTTTGGAGAATTTAAATTCTCAGTGATGAACAACACTGAAAGAAATTATATTGTCTAATTATTTATTTAATTATATTTGAGGAAAAAGAGGAAATGATGCACTGTCCTTACCTAATATTTATCTCAGAAATAGCACTCTTATTTATGTTTACTCTTTTATATATTTTGACAGTCCACTTCGTGGAACAAAATCTGAAGATTTAATAACTTAATATAAAGAAGAATGCAATTGATAATTGATGCAGTATGATTTTGCTTATCATACCGAGTTCTATTTTGTTTGCCAACAATGCAGCTTCCGTGCGATGTGGACGAAAAGCACTTCGCGTCAGTAAAGATGACCCGCCCTAAAAGTCCAAACCCTTATCAGCATGACGTTTGGGCAAAATCAAGCTTTCCCGCCTTATGTCACTCCGTCAAGAGCTCCTTCGTCGCTGAGTTCTGTGATGATTCTCGCATAGTGAGTCTGCTTCGTACTGTCATCGATGACACTTCTAATCCAAGGTCTTCACGAATGCCTCGCGTTGTTAAGGGTTGCTCTCGAGCCGCCCTGATAATGTTGTCGTCCTCAGCTGGGGTGGTTTTCCGTGGACCCCGTGGCCTAGCTAAGAGAAAGATATTATCTTAATGTTTTAACTTATAATTTTATATAACATCGCAATCAATTCTAGATTCTTCAAATTTTGTACTCGATTGATTGATCATAATTTAGTAAAACATGGCCGTATATTTTTGGTTTCAAAAGCATATCAAATAGAACGTGATGACATATTTTCCATAATATTCTCATTTGGTTGGTGGTTATTAAAGCTGTAAAATTCATTCCTGAGCATCACTGAAAAATGACATATAATATATAAACTATAGCTATCATAAGACGCACAATGACTGTGACGGGGTGGGCACAAATAAAATGCTCTTATAGGCTTAATTTTACTGAGACAACTCAATCGCTATCTAACTTTGTTCATGGTTTGAGGTCGGCAAGGGCCAAGCACCTACCGGTGTGGAATTATGGAGGTGCACCTGAAATATTACTGTGGTTTTGGGAATGGCTGTGAATATCTGTGATCTAACCAAAATTATAATAGCGAGAACGAAATACATTTAAGAGAAACATTCCCATTAATAAGCGCAAGATTAAATAACCATGAATAATGTACCATATCCACCAATTTATTCAGCATAAAAACTTACGCAAGTCTTCAAGTCCCTCACTCTCCTCCCAACTTATCCACAACTATACCGGGTGGTGGGGGACACACCGCATCACGTGCAATTGCCTCGTATCGAGAAGCCATTGTCGCGTAAAGTTAAACAATTCGTCCTCGCAGCGCCAGATTTTTGTGCCCCTTCATCATTGTGAGGGTTATGGAGTCTGACCCATTTAAAAACCTCCTGCTGACGACCTCACCTCCGTTGGGATTCAGCTCTGTTTCGGGGGGGGTTGAGTAAAACAATACCATGCTTCATATTTCATTATATCGTTCCTTGATTGTAGGATTAGCCAATAGGGATCATAATCACCATGGTATGAAATAAAGATACTACTGTTAAATATAATATGCTCACGTAATTATTGTTCCTGTTAATAATTACATTGAGAACTGAATACTCGGCGAGCAATGCTTCGTAAAATGAGCTCGGTAAAAGTGCTCGCGAATTCTCTAACCTATTTCTCTGTAACTAAGATTCGTATAAGTACGAGATTTTGCTATGGTGTACTACACCCAGTACCGTAATTTATAAGAATATCATGAATCACAAATTATAAAGAATAGATCTTTGTCCTGTACGAAGAGGCAAAAGGCTCGATTAGCCAGAAATGGATATGAACACAACAGTATTAAAAAAAACTTCTCCTCCCCTCTCCCACTTCCACCCCCTTCCTCTTCCTTCCCTCACCTCTCCTCTCTCTCTCTCTCTCTCTCTCTCTCTCTCTCTCTCTCTCTCTCTCTCTCTCTCTCTCTCCTTTTCATTCTATATGTATTTACAAGAGAGTGAGTTTAACCCAATCCTACTTCTTGTAAATGTTGTTGTATTCAGAAAATCTACAGTACTATAATAATATCAGGATAAACACTAAAAACACGCTGGCATTAAAGATAAATAAGAAAATATTTCAAGTGGAGCTTTTCGTTAGCCATACACTATCCGCGAGCATATCTACTTTGTCCACTCATCGGGGTCGCAACAGGCCCACCTTACCCCTGGTCCCCCACCCATTTCAATTGTAGCAAAGCCAGGCTGAGGACATTGGTACAGCAAAAGCAAGAAACTTATCAGTTTGAATTACATTTTAGAATTCCAAAACCTGTAAGACGGCTTAACAACAAGAACTCAATCCCCGATACCACTCCCCCGACCTCGAAAAAATATGTATGCATAAATTAGTTTAGTCAAGATTAGAGGGTGTTAATGACATATCAAAACTGCATACCTAGAACAGTGGTATTTCTAGATGACATGTCACTTTAAATTAGCTAATATGAGAGAGAGAGAGAGAGAGAGAGAGAGAGAGAGAGAGAGAGAGAGAGAGAGAGAGGAGCTGAGGTGTCGGACACTTTCACTGAGTTTTTGAGTATGTTCAATGAAGTGCTGCTGCGCTTCTCTTTATTGCTTCCTATTATATTATTGGTTGGAAACGCACTGCAATCGATACTATAAACTTGGCTTACGTGATAAGGTTAAACTATCCAGTTATGATGTTCGTGATTCTCTCCAATACCAATATAACTCTAAAATTTTGATCAATTTTAAGTATTGCTTAATGAATATGACCGATATATAATAACATACACGGTGGTAAAATAACGCCTTAGACGAAAGTTAAATGGAATCTTAATAAACGAACTTATATCAAAAGGGAGGCAGTAATCTTAGGTACAGTGATATAACCTGCTCAGATTTCTTTTTTTTTTTTTTACTCCGTGTGTGTGTGTGTGTTTCTCCAACCAAACCTAATGAATCCTCCCACTGAAAGAATTCCAGAGCTTATTGGTGGAACTCTTGCTAAGCGAGGATGAGTCCTCCCCACATCCCCCTCATTAAACACTGTTACCATATAATTTTTCGAAGTCCCTCAAGAAGGTGTACCAAGGAAACCTGTGTCCAACTGACACGTCTGTACAGACGCACGCTCAAAGCAGCAGCAAAGTGACACACTACTACCAACTCGACTGCTCCTCAGACCAATGAAAATTCAATGAGGTGGTTGTTACCTGTCATTCCCCTGCGGAAGACAGTTTCGTGACCGAGATGAACAACATGTATGGCCTATTATCATACAAACGTCAATTAAAAGTCAATGTATGGTGGGTAACTCCGCATAGCAAAGTCTGCTGCTGCTGCTCCTGCTGCAATGGCTAATGAGTTTTCTTGTATAATTGCAACTCGCTTAACTTTTGAGAGGCGAAATTTTACAATACTGTATATCTACAGAATTGCAATAGCTCTCTCTCTCATCTCTCTCTCTCTCTCTCTCTCTCTCTCTCTCTCTCTCTCTCTCTCTCTCTCTCTGGGAATTGAATAGTTTGCATGCCAGGCTGCCTGATCTTCTCTAGACGTGACCTCGCGGATATTCCAGTTGATATTCCAGCTGATATTCCAGTTCAACCAGATATCTTGAAAGTCTGGCAATTACACGGCCAAGATCTTCCTTCCTCTACTACTTTTCTAAGAAAGCTTTTGCCGCAAATGTTGGTATAATGATTCGTATTCACACTATCAACGACCAATAAGCATTTTCCACGGAATAACTTTACTCAAGTGGAACGGACTGATTCTCGTCCAATAATGCCAGGTCCTGACCTAACCAGATCTTATCTACCTAACCAAACTTAGGGCGCATACCCCCCTTACCTGGCAATAGTCGTGGGAATGAAAAGATACTTATTTACCTAACCTAACTTAGAGCGGTGCCCCCTGACCTGGCAACAATCGTGGAGGGAGAAGATACTTATTTACCTAACCTAACTTAGAGTGGCGTCCCCTGACCTGGCAACAATCGTGGACTGTAAAGATACTTATTTACCTAACCTAACTTGGAGCGGTGCCCCCTGACCTGGACCTAACCTAACTTACAGTGGTGTCCCCTGACCTGGCAACAACCATGGAGGGAAAAGATACTTATTTTCAAGTCAGTGATGACATGCTCCTATAAAATCTGCAGCCTAATTGTATGAAAGTGAAATCAATGATGGGAGTTGTCTCACTCGCAGCTGTGACCATTTCCTCGTCCTCGGCTAAGCGCTGGGACCTATTGGGGTACTCAGCGCTGAAACGGAAACTGACAGTAAAAAAAGTTCGAAAGGTGTAACAGGAGGAAAACCTTACAGTTAGGAGGACGTGGAAAGGATGAGTAAAAGGAGGTACGATAAAAGGAATGAAAGGGGTTGCAGCTATGGGGGCGAAGGGACACTGTTTAGATCTTTAAGTAATGCCCACAATGATAGCACTACTCCAATAAGAGGGGACAACCATCTGGAACCTTCACATTGTAATTGTTTATACACATCAATCCGCTTATGAAATACACTAAAATCCTAAGACATCTTAATGACGATTCATCTTTCTTAGCAATATTCTCCCTCTCTTTCATCTAGTAAAACTCAGAACATACAAACGAGTATTGCTGTCTCCTAATTGCGCAAACTGTGCGACACTCTCTCTCTCTCTCTCTCTCTCTCTCTCTCTCTCTCTCTCTCTCTCTCTCTCTCTCTCTCTCTGTCATAAAAAGGATATCCTCCCTGAAGCCTTCCTGTACTGCATATAAACTGCTCCTGAAAATCTTCAACTTTATGTGATACACGAAAAACGGACTCCTTAATAAGCTGATAAACACGGATATCCCCCACCCCTTATGGTGGGGCTCTCAACAGGCTCCCTTCCACAGCCTGGCAGGAAAGCCAGTGAGGATTTTTCCATCCGTGGGCTAAATAGGATCAGGATCCTTTGGCCTCTAACCTCTGTGGTGGGGCCATCCTTAGGCCCGCTTCACTAGCCTAGTAGGAAACCTGCCTTCCTCCGGAGAAGCAGCCTCTGAAGAGGATTTTCCCTCTATAGGCTGGATAGGATCGGGATCCTTTGGCCTTGAGCCTCTGTGGTGGGTCCATCCTCAGGCCTGCTTCCCCAGCCTGGCAGAAAACCTGCCTTCCTCCGGGGAAGCAGCCTCTGAGGAGGATTGTTCCCTCCATGGGCTAGATAGGATCGTGATCCTTTGGCCTTGAGCCTCTGTGGTGGGTCCATCCTCAGGCCCGCTTCCCCAGCCTGGCAGAAAACCTGCCTTCTCCGGGGAAGCGCCTCTGAGGAGGATTGTTCCCTCCATGGGCTGGAGAGGATCGGGATCCTTTGGCCTTGAGCCTCTGTGGTTCCCTCTCAGGCCCGCTTCCCCAGCCTGGCAGAAACCTGCCTTCCTCCGGGGAAGTAGCCTCTGAGGAGGATTGTTTCCTCCATGGGCTGGAGAGGATCGGATCCTTTGGCCTTGAGGCCTCGTGGTGGTCCATCCAGGCCCGTTCCCCACCTGGCAGTGCCTCCTCCGAATAGCCTCTGAGGAGGAATTGTTTTCCATGGGCTGGAGAGGGGGGGGGAATCCCGATCCTTTGGGGGGGGGGGCCACCAAAGTGGTGGCAGGAAACATGTTCCCCAGCCTGGCAGGAAAACCTGCCTTCCTCCGGGGAAGTAGCCTCTGAGGAGGATTGTTTCCTCCATGGGCTGGAGAGGATCGGGATCCTTTGGCCTTGAGCCTCTGTGGTGGGTCCATCCTCAGGCCCGCTTCCCCAGCCTGGCAGGAAACCTGCCTTCCTCCGGGGAAGTAGCCTCTGAGGAGGATTGTTCCCTCCATGGGCTGGAGAGGATCGGGATCCTTTGGCCTTGAGCCTCTGTGGTGGGTCCATCCTCAGGCCCCCGCTCCCAGCCTGGAGGAAACCTGCCTTCCTCCGGGGAAGTTAGCCTGTGGAGGATTGTTTTCCCTCCATGGCTGGAGAGGATCGGGATCCTTTGGCCTTGAGCCTCTGTGGTGGGTCCATCCTCAGGCCCGCTTCCCCAGCCTGGCAGGAAACCTGCCTTCCTCCGGGGAAGTAGCCTCTGAGGAGGATTGTTCCCTCCATGGGCTGGAGAGGATCGGGATCCTTTGGCCTTGAGCCTCTGTGGTGGGTCCATCCTCAGGCCCGCTTCCCCAGCCTGGCAGGAAACCTGCCTTCCTCCGGGGAAGTAGCCTCTGAGGAGGATTGTTCCCTCCATGGGCTGGAGAGGATCGGGATCCTTTGGAGCCTGAGCCTCTGTGGTGGCGGTCCATCCTCAGGCCCACGCTTCCCCAGCCTGGAGGAAAACCTGCCTTCCCCGGCGGGGAAAGCCTTAGCCTCTGAGGAGGATTGTTTCCCTCCATGGGCTGGATGGGAGAGATCGGGATTCCTTTGACTTGAGCCTCTGTGGTGGGTCCATAATCAGGCCCACCGCTTCCCCACCCGCCCCTGGCCTGGGAGGAAACCGGCCTTCCTCCGGGGAAGTAGCTCTGAGGAGGATTGTTTCCTCCATGGGCTGGAGAGGATCGGGATCCTTTGGCCTTGACCTCTGTGGTGGGTCCATCCTCAGGCCGCTTCCCCCGCCTGGCAGGAAACCTGCCTTCCTCCGGGGAACCGGGGAGGCCAGACCCTGGAGAGGATTGTCCTCCATGGCCGGCCCTGGAGAGGATCGGGATCTTTGCCTTCTGAGCCTCTGATGGTGGTCCATCCTCAGGCCCGTCTATCCTCAGGCCAGCCTGGCAGGAAACCTGCCTTCCTCCGGGGAAGTAGCCTCTGAGGAGGATTGTTCTTCCATGGGCTGGAGAGGATCGGGATCCTTTGGCCTTGAGCCTCTGTGGTGGTCCATCCTCAGGCCCGCTTCCCCAGCCTGGCAGGAAACCTGCCTTCCTCCGGGGAAGTAGCCCTCTGGGCTGGAGGAGGATTGTTTCCTCCATGGGCTGGCCAGGAGGAAATCGGGCGGATGCCCTCCGGACCTTGACCTTTCCTTGAGCCTCTGGGTGGGTCCATCCTCAGGCCCGCTTCCCCAGCCTGGCAGGAAACCTGCCTTCCTCCGGGGTTTGAGAGGATAGCCTCCTGAGGATAGGATTGTTTCCTCCTTGATCTGCCTGGAGAGGATCGGGATCTTTGGCCTTGAGGCCTCTGTGGTGGGTACATCCTCTTGAGCCCGCTTCCCCAGCCTGGCAGGAAACCTGCCTTCCTCCGGGAAGTAGCCTCTGAGGAGGTTGTTTTTCCCTCCATGGGCTGGATTAGGATCGGGATCCTTTGGCCTTGAGCCTCTGTGGTGGGTCCATCCGCAGGCCCGCCCTTCAGCCACGGCGGAAACTTTGCCTTCCTCCGGGGAGGTAGACCGGCTGAGGAGGAATTGTTCCTCCATTGGGCTGGAGAGGATCGGGATCCTTTGGCCTTGAGCCTCTGTGATGGGTCCATCCTCAGGCCCGCTTCCCCAGCCTGGCAGGAAACCTGCCTTCCTCCAGGGAAGCAGCCTTTGAGGAGGATTGTTCCCTCCATGGGCTGGAGAGGATCGGGATCCTTTGGCCTTGAGCCTCTGTGATGGGTCCATCCTCAGGCCCGCTTCCCCAGCCTGGCAGGAAACCTGCCTTCCTCCAGGGAAGCAGCCTCTGAGGAGGATTGTTCCCTCCATGGGCTGGAGAGGATCGGGATCCTTTGGCCTTGAGCCTCTTTGGTGGGTCCATCCTCAGGCCCGCTTCCCCAGCCTGGCAGGAAACCTGCCTTCCTCCGGGGAAGCAGCCTTTGAGGAGGATTGTTTCCTCCATGGGCTGGATAGGATCGGGATCCTTTGGCCTTGAGCCTCTGTGGTGGGTCCATCCGCAGGCCCACTTCCCCAGCCTGGCAGAAAACCTGCCTTCCTCCAGGGAAGCAGCCTTTGAGGAGGATTGTTTCCTCCATGGGCTGGATAGGATCGTGATCCTTTGGCCTTGAGCCTCTTTGGTGGGTCCATCCGCAGGCCCGCTTCCCCAGCCTGGAAGAAAACCTGCCTTCCTCCGGGGAAGTAGCCTCTGAGGAGGATTGTTCCCTCCATGGGCTGGATAGGATCGGGATCCTTTGGCCTTGAGCCTCTGTGGTGGGTCCATCCGCAGGCCCACTTCCCCAGCCTGGCAGAAAACCTGCCTTCCTCCAGGGAAGCAGCCTTTGAGGAGGATTGTTGACTCCATGGGCTGGATAGGATCGTGATCCTTTGGCCTTGAGCCTCTTTGGTAGGGTCCATCCGCCGGGGGTGCCAGGCCCTTCCCCAGCTGGAGACACCTTTGGCCTTCCTCGGGGAGTAGCCTGGAGTAGGAATGTTCCCTCCATGCTTTGAGGAGGATCCCGGGATCCTGGGGCCGGCCCTTGAAGCTCTGTGATGGGTCCATCCTCAGGACCCGCTTCCCAGCCTGGCCAGGAAACCTGCCTTCCTCCAGGGAAGCAGCCTGAGGAGGATTGTTCCCTCCATGGGCGGAGAGGTCGGGATCCTTTGGCTTGAGCCGGCCATCTGATCCTTTGCCTTCCCCAGCTGCCAGGAAACCCTGCCTTCCTCCAGGGAAGCAGCCGTTGAGGAGGATGGGTCCATGGCCTGGGCGGAGGAGGATCCCGGGATCCTTCCCCTTGAGCCTGGCAGGGCCTCCACCACCTGCAGAAAACCTGCCTCCTCCGGGGAGCAAGCTGAGTGAGGATTGTTTCCTCCATGGGCTGGATATTGGATCGATCCTTTGGCTTGAGCCTCTTTGGTGGGTCCATCCGCAGGCCCGCTCCCCAGCCTGGAGGGGAAAACCTGCCTTCCTCCGGGGAAGTAGCCTTTGAGGAGGATTGTTCCCTCCATGGGTGGAAGGTCGGGATCCTTTGGCCTTGAGCCCTGTGATGGGTCTCCCGGCCCCTTCCCCAGCTGGCAGGACCTGCCTCCTCCAGGGAAGCAGCCTTTGAGGAGGATTGTTCCTACTCCATTGCTGATAGGATCGGGATCCTTTGGCCTTGAGCCTCTTTGGTGTCCATCCGCAGGCCCGCTTCCCCAGCCTGGCAAGGAAAACCTGCCTTTCCTCCAGGGAGCAGCCTCGAGGAGATTGTTGGGCCCTCATGGGCCTGGAGAGGAGGATTCGATACTTTGAGGCCAGGATTGAGTCCTCTTTTCCGTATGGGTCCCATCCTCAGGCCCGCTTCCCAGACCTGCAGGGAAACCATGCTTCCTCGTGGTTGTCCATCCTCAGGCCCGCTTCCCCAGCCTGGCAGGAAACCTGCCTTCCTCCGGGGAAGCAGCCTTTGAGGAGGATTGTTTCCTCCATGGGCTGGATAGGATCGGGATCCTTTGGCCTTGAGCCTCTGTGGGATGTCCATACCTCAGGCCCGCTTCCACAGCCATGGCAGACCTGCCCTTCCTCGGCCCGGGAAGTCAGCCTTCCTGAGGAGGATTGTTCCCTCCATGGGTGGCATGGCCTTGAGAGGATCAGGGAGACCTTTGGCCTTGAGCCTCTGTGATGGGTCCTCCAGGCTCTCATCCTGGCAGACCTTCCTCAGGGACTCCGGGGAAGCCAGCCTGGAGGAGGATTGTTTTCTCCCCCCACCATGGCTTGGATAGGGATCGGATCCTTTGCCTTGAGCCTCTTTGGTGGGTCCATCGCAGCCCTTTCTCCCCACCTGGAGACTTGCCTTCCTCCGGGGAGTGCCTTTGAGGAGGATTGGGTTCCCTCCTGGCTGGATAGGATCGGGATCCGTTTGGCCTTGAGCCTCTGTGGTGGGTCCATCCGCAGGCCCACTTCCCCAGCCTGGCAGAAAACCTGCCTTCCTCCAGGGAAGCAGCCTTTGAGGAGGATTGTTTCCTCCATGGGCTGGATAGGATCGTGATCCTTTGGCCTTGAGCCTCTTTGGTGGGTCCATCCGCAGGCCCGCTTCCCCAGCCTGGAAGAAAACCTGCCTTC
>NC_061087.1:41158027-41218027 GCF_015104395.2 Macrobrachium nipponense | reverse complement strand
AGATATTATATCCGTGGCAAAAAATTATTGAAGAAAAGATGACATTTGATTTTTCAATGAGATGCTTAAGATGATCTGCGAATTTTTTTGGTTTTGGGCGAAAAACGTTTTTGGAAACCTACCGACTATATCTTCAAGGATCGAGAGAATTATTGACTTCCGCTTTTTTTTGGATGCGGATCTTCATGTAAGCCTTCTAACAGCATGAAAAGCGAGGAGGGTGAGACTGAATGAGAGAGAAGGTGGGAAGAGAAACGACATCGAAAGACTGGAAAATCTAACATGGCAGAATAACTCCAGTGCAATGTTTGACTACATCCGTGGAGCTGTATAGAATCGGCCGTTCACTTTCGGAATTATGGTCGACACTTCAAATAAGGAAGATCAGGAATAAGGGAGGCGAAGGAATGAGGAAAAATAAGGAAGGACAGGAATGAATGAAAAGGGAGCAAAGGAACAACGATCGGTGACCAAGAGTTTGGAGCTCAAACAATGATAATAGAGATAAAGGGGATTTCGAAAGAAGAAGCCACACTTTAAAAATATAGAACTAAATAAGTGTTCGAAAAGGAAAACAAAGGGGAATTGTTAAGGCGATATTTAAATGATCTGAAAAGTTATGTGTTTTCACCGAAGAAGTTGGAATCCGTAGGTCTCCAGCTCCTGGAACGACGAGAGAAATATAATTCCGATTGCTCCCAAAACGCCGTGACGCAGGAATCAATAGGTCTCCAGCTCTTAGAACAACAAGAGAAATATCAATCTCAATTACTCCTTTGGGAATCCAAGGTCTCCAGCGCTGGAACGATGAAAGAAATGTCATTCCCGATTTCTCCCAGCGGGCCGTGACCCCAGCATGTAAGCGAAATCCAGTCTCCAGAAGCAGTATCAGATCCATCGTATCGTTTGAAGACTTCGGCGAGAGAGCAGGTGGCATGTTCGAAAACAAGAGTATGTGAAGGTATAGAGTTATAGTCAACGGATTGGATGACGACGCAGACCCAGCAAAAGGAAATAAAAAATAGCCAAAAGAGATTGTCACAAGGAAGTAACTGCCGGAATTAAAATAGCCTAGAGAAGAGATCGTCCAGCAGGAAGGACATTGTGACTTAAATGAATTGCTAAAGGAGATGATCCTTATAGGAAAGACTATGAGCCAAAGGTCTAAGCCCATACACAGGCAATGAAAGGGCATCCTCTCAGAGGCTGCTTCCCCGGAGGAAGGCAGGTTTCCTGCCAGGCTGGGGAAGTGGGCCTGAGGATGGACAGAGGCTAAAGGCCAAAGGATCCCCGGATCCTCACCACTGGAGGGAAACAATTCTCTCAGAGGCTGTTCCCGGAGGAAGCATGGTTTCCTGCCAGGCCGGGGGAATGGGGCCTGGAGGATGGACCACAGAGGGGCTAAGGCCAAAGGATCCCGTCCTCCTCCAGCCCAGGAGGGAATCCTCTCAGAGGCTGCTTCCCCGGAGGAAGGCAGGTTTCCTGCCAGGCTGGGGAAGCGGGCCTGAGGATGGACCCACCACAGAGGCTAAAGGCCAAAGGATCCCGATCCTATCCAGCCCATGGAGGGAACAATCCTCCTCAGTGGCTGCTTCCCTGGAGGAAGGCAGGTTTCCTGCCAGGCTGGGGAAGCGGGCCTGAGGATGGACCCACCACAGAGGCTAAAGGCCAAAGGATCGTGATCCTCTCCAGCCCATGGAGGGAAAACTCCTCCTCAGAGGCTGCTTCCCCGGAGGAAGGCAGGTTTCCTGCCAGGCTGGGGAAGCGGGCCTGAGGATGGACCCACCACAGAGGCTAAAGGCCAAAAGGATCCCGATCTTATCCAGCCCATGGAGGGAACAATCCTCCTCAGTGGCTGCTTCCCGGAGGAAGGCAGGTTTCCTGCCAGGCTGGGGAAGCGGGCCTGAGGATGGACCCACCACAGAGGCTAAAGGCCAAAGGATCCCGATCTTATCCAGCCATGGAGGGAACAATCCTCCTCAGTGGGCTGCCTTCCCCGGAGGAAGGAAGGTTTCTGCCAGGCTGGGGCAAGCGGGCCTGAGGATGGACCCACCACAGAGGCTAAAGGCCAAAGGATCCCGATCTTATCCAGCCCATGGAGGGAAACAATCCTCCTCAGAGGCTGCTTCCCCGGAGGAAGGCAGGTTTCCTGCCAGGCTGGGGAAGCGGGCCTGAGGATGGACCCACCACAGAGGCTAAAGGCCAAAGGATCCCGATCCTATCCAGCCCATGGAGGGAACAATCCTCCTCAGTGGCTGCTTCCCTGGAGGAAGGCAGGTTTCCTGCCAGGCTGGGGAAGCGGGCCTGAGGATGGACCCACCACAGAGGCTAAAGGCCAAAGGATCGTGATCCTCTCCAGCCCATGGAGGGAAAACTCCTCCTCAGAGGCTGCTTCTCTGGAGGAAGGCAGGTTTCCTCCGCCAGGCTGGGGAAGCGGGCCTGAGGATGGACCCACCACAGGCTAAAGGCCAAAGGATCCGATCTTATCCAGCCCATGGAGGGAACAATCCTCCTCAGTGGCTGCTTCCCCGGAGGAAGGAAGGTTTCCTGCCAGGCTGGGGCAAGCGGGCCTGAGGATGGCACCACCACAGAGGCTAAAGGCCAAAGGATCCCGATCCTATCCAGCCCATGGAGGGAACAATCCTCCTCAGAGGCTGCTTCCCCGGAGGAAGGCAGGTTTTCTGCCAGGCTGGGGAAGCGGGCCTGAGGATGGACCCACCACAGAGGCTAAAGGCCAAAGGATCCCGATCTTATCCAGCCCATGGAGGGAACAATCCTCCTCAGAGGCTGCTTCCCCGGAGGAAGGCAGGTTTCCTGCCAGGCTGGGGAAGCGGGCCTGAGGATGGACCCACCACAGAGGCTAAAGGCCAAAGGATCCCGATCTTATCCAGCCCATGGAGGGAACAATCCTCCTCAGAGGCTGCTTCCCCGGAGGAAGGCAGGTTTCCTGCCAGGCTGGGGAAGTGGGCCTGAGGATGGACCCACCACAGAGGCTAAAGGCCAAAGGATCCCGATCCTATCCAGCCCATGGAGGGAACAATCCTCCTCAGAGGCTGCTTCCCCGGAGGAAGGAAGGTTTCCTGCCAGGGCTGGGGAAGTGGGCGGCCTGAGGATGGACCCACCACAGAGGCTAAAGGTCCAAAGGATCCCGATCTTACTTCCAGCCCATGGAGGGAACAATCCTCCTCAGAGGCTGCTTCCCCGGAGGAAGGCAGGTTTCCTGCCAGGCTGGGGAAGCGGGCCTGAGGATGGACCCACCACAGAGGCTAAAGGCCAAAGGATCCCGATCTTATCCAGCCCATGGAGGGAACAATCTCCTCAGTGGCTGCTTCCCCGGAGGAAGGAAGGTTTCCTGCCAGGCTGGGGAAGCGGGCCTGAGGATGGACCCACCACAGAGGCTAAAGGCCAAAGGATCCCGATCCTATCCAGCCCATGGAGGGAACAATCCTCCTCAGAGGCTGCTTCCCCGGAGGAAGGCAGGTTTCCTGCCAGGCTGGGGAAGCGGGCCTGAGGATGGACCCACCACAGAGGCTAAAGGCCAAAGGATCCCGATCCTCTCCAGCCCATGGAGGGAACAATCCTCCTCAGAGGCTGCTTCCCCGGAGGAAGGCAGGTTTCCTGCCAGGCTGGGGAAGTGGGCCTGAGGATGGACCCACCACAGAGGCTAAAGGCCAAAGGATCCCGATCCTCTCCAGCCCATGGAGGGAACAATCCTCCTCAGAGGCTGCTTCCCCGGAGGAAGGCAGGTTTCCTGCCAGGCTGGGGAAGCGGGCCTGAGGATGGACCCACCACAGAGGCTAAAGGCCAAAGGATCCCGATCTTATCCAGCCCATGGAGGGAACAATCCTCCTCAGAGGCTGCTTCCCAGGAGGAAGGCAGGTTTCCTGCCAGGCTGGGGAAGCGGGCCTGAGGATGGACCCACCACAGAGGCTAAAGGCCAAAGGATCGTGATCCTCTCCAGCCCATGGAACAATCAATCCTCAGTGGCTGCTTCCCTGGAGGAAGGCAGGTTTCCTGCCAGGCTGGGGAAGCGGGCCTGAGGATGGACCCACCACAGAGGCTAAAGGCCAAAGGATCCCGATCCTATCCAGCCCATGGAGGGAACAATCCTCCTCAGAGGCTGCTTCCCCGGTGGAGGAAGGAAGGTTTCCTGCCAGGCTGGGGAAGCGGGCTGAGGATGGACCCACCACAGAGGCTAAAGGCCAAAGGATCCCGATCCTATCCAGCCCATGGAGGGAACAATCCTCCTCAGTGGCTGCTTCCCTGGAGGAAGGCAGGTTTCCTGCCAGGCTGGGGAAGCGGGCCTGAGGATGGACCCACCACAGAGGCTAAAGGCCAAAGGATCCCGATCCTATCCAGCCCATGGAGGGAACAATCCTCCTCAGAGGCTGCTTCCCCGGAGGAAGGAAGGTTTCCTGCCAGGCTGGGGAAGCGGGCCTGAGGATGGACCCACCACAGAGGCTAAAGGCCAAAGGATCCCGATCTTATCCAGCCCATGGAGGGAACAATCCTCCTCAGAGGCTGCTTCCCCGGAGGAAGGAAGGTTTCCTGCCAGGCTGGGGAAGCGGGCCTGAGGATGGGACCCACCACAGAGGCTAAAGGGCCAAAGGATCCCGATCTTATCCAGCCCATGGAGGGAAACAATCCTCCTCAGTGGCTGCTTCCCCGGAGGAAGGAAAGGTTTTCTGCCAGGCTGGGAAGCGGGCCTGAGGATGGACCCACCACAGAGGCTAAAGGCCAAAGGATCCCGATCTTATCCAGCCCATGGAGGGAACAATCCTCCTCAGAGGCTGCTTCCCCGGAGGAAGGCAGGTTTCCTGCCAGGCTGGGGAAGCGGGCCTGAGGATGGACCCACCACAGAGGCTAAGGCCAAAGGATCCCGATCCTATCCAGCCCATGGAGGGAACAATCCTCCTCAGTGGCTGCTTCCCTGGAGGAAGGCAGGTTTCCTGCCAGGCTGGGGAAGCGGGCCTGAGGATGGACCCACCACAGAGGCTAAAGGCCAAAGGATCCCGATCCTATCCAGCCCATGGAGGGAACAATCCTCCTCAGAGGCTGCTTCCCCGGAGGAAGGAAGTTTCCTGCCAGGCTGGGGAAGCGGGCCTGAGGATGGACCCACCCCCACAGAGGCTAAAGGCCAAAGGATCCCGATCTTATCCAGCCCATGGAGGGCAACAATCCTCCTCAGTGGCTGCTTCCACCCCGGAGGAAGGCAGGTTTCCTGCCAGGCTGGGGAAGCGGGCCTGAGGATGGACCCACCACAGAGGCTAAAGGCAAAAGGATCCCGATCTTATCCAGCCCATGGAGGGAACAATCCTCCTCAGAGGCTGCTTCCCCGGAGGAAGGCAGGTTTCCTGCCAGGCTGGGGAAGCGGGCCTGAGGATGGACCCACCACAGAGGCTAAAGGCCAAAGGATCCCGATCTTATCCAGCCCATGGAGGAACAATCCTCCTCAGTGGCTGCTTGCCCCGGAAGGAAGGCAGGTTTCCTGCCAGGCTGGGGAAGCGGGCCTGAGGATGGACCCACCACAGAGGCTAAAGGCCAAAGGATCCCGATCTTATCCAGCCCATGGAGGGAACAATCCTCCTCAGAGGCTGCTTCCCCGGAGGAAGGCAGGTTTCCTGCCAGGCTGGGGAAGTGGGCCTGAGGATGGACCCACCCCAGAGGCTAAAGGCCAAAGGATCCCGATCCTATCCAGCCCATGGAGGGAACAATCCTCCTCAGTGGCTGCTTCCCCGGAGGAAGGAAGGTTTTCCTGCCAGGCTGGGGAAGCGGGCCTGAGGATGGACCCACCACAGAGGCTAAAGGCCAAAGGATCCCGATCTTATCCAGAGCCCATGGAGGGAACAATCCTCCTCAGTGGCTGCTTCCCCGGAGGAAGGTAGGTTTCCTGCCAGGCTGGGGAAGTGGGCCTGAGGATGGACCCACCACAGAGGCTAAAGGCCGAAGGATCCCGATCTTATCCAGCCCATGGCGGGAACAATCCTCCTCAGTGGCTGCTTCCCCGGAGGAAGGCAGGTTTCCTGCCAGGCTGGGGAAGCGGGCCTGAGGATGGACCCACCACAGAGGCTAAAGGCCAAAGGATACCAATCTTACCCAGCCCATGGAGGGAACAATCCTCCTCAGAGGCTGCTCCCCAGGAGGAAGGCAGGTTTCCTGCCAGGCTGGGGAAGCAGGCCTGAGGATGGACCCACCACAGAGGCTAAAGGCCAAAGGATACCAATCTTACCCAGCCCATGGAGGGAACAATCCTCCTCAGAGGCTGCTCCCCAGGAGGAAGGCAGGTTTCCTGCCAGGCTGGGGAAGCGGGCCTGAGGATGGACCCACCACAGAGGCTAAAGGCCAAAGGATCCCGATCCTATCCAGCCCATGGAGGGAACAATCCTCCTCAGAGGCTGCTTCCCCGGAGGAAGGCAGGTTTCCTGCCAGGCTGGGGAAGCGGGCCTGAGGATGGACCCACCACAGAGGCTAAAGGCCAAAGGATCCCGATCTTATCCAGCCCATGGAGGGAACAATCCTCCTCAGTGGCTGCTTCCCCGGAGGAAGGCAGGTTTCCTGCCAGGCTGGGGAAGCGGGCCTGAGGATGGACCCACCACAGAGGCTAAAGGCCAAAGGATCCCGATCTTATCCAGCCCATGGAGGGAACAATCCTCCTCAGTGGCTGCTTCCACCCCGGAGGAAGGAAGGTTTCCTGCCAGGCTTGGGAAGCAGGCCTTAGGATGGACCACCACAGAGGCTAAAGGCCAAAGGATCACGATCCTATCTAGCCCATGGAGGGAACAATCCTCCTCAGAGGCTGCTTCCCGGAGGAAGGCAGGTTTCCTTCCAGGCTGGGGAAGCAGGCCTTAGGATGGACCCAACCACAGAGGCTCAAGGCCAAAGGATCACGATCCTATCTAGCCCATGGTGGGAACAATCCTCCTCAGAGGCTGCTTCCCCGGAGGAAGGCAGGTTTTCTGCCAGGCTGGGGAAGCAGGCCTTAGGATGGACCCACCACAGAGGCTAAAGGCCAAAGGATCCCAATCCTATCTAGCCCATGGCGGGAACAATCCTCCTCAGAGGCTGCTTCCCCGGAGGAAGGCAGGTTTTCGGCTGCCAGGCTGGGGAAGCAGGCCTTAGGATGGACCCACACAGAGGCTAAAGGCCAAAGGATCCCGATCCTATCTAGCCCATGGCGGGAACAATCCTCCTCAGAGGCTGCTTCTCCGGAGGAAGGCAGGTTTCCTACTAGGCTAGTGAAGCGGGCCTGAGGATGGCCCCACCACAGAGGTTAGAGGCCAAAGGATCCTGATCCTATTTAGCCCACGGAGGGAAAAAATCCTCACTGGCTTTCCTGCCAGGCTGTGGAAGGGAGCTGTTGAGAGCCACCCCACCATAAGGGGTGGGGGATATCCGTGTTTATCAGCTTATTAAGGAGTCCGTTTTTTGTGTATCACATAAAGTTGAAGATTTCAGGAGCAGTTTATATGCAGTACAGGAAGGCTTCAGTGAGGATATCCTTTTTATGAGAGAGAGAGAGTGGAGAGAGAGAGAGAGAGAGAGAGAGAGAGAGAGAGAGAGAGAGTGTCGCACAGTTGCGCAATTAGGAGACAGCAATACTTGTTTGTATGTTCTGAGTTTTACTAGATGAAAGAGAGGGAGAATATTGCTAAGAAAGAGGAATCGTCAATAAGATGTCTTAGGATTTTAGTGTATTTCATAAGCGGATTAATGTGTATAAACAATTACAATGTGAAGGTTCCAGATGGTTGTCCCCTCTTATTGGAGTAGTGCTATCATTGTGGGCATGACTTAAAGATCTAAACAGTGTCCCTTTGCCCCCATAGCTGCAACCCCTTTCATTCCTTTTATCGTACCTCCTTTTACTCATCCTTTCCACGTCCTCCTGTTACACCTTTCGAACTTTTTTTACTGTCAGTTTCCGTTTCAGCGCTGAGTACCCCAATAGGTCCCAGCGCTGGCCGAGGGGACGAGGAAATGGTCACAGCTGCGAGTGAGACAACTCCCATCATTGATTTCACTTTCATACAATTAGGCTGCAGATTTTATAGGAGCATGTCATCACTGACTTGAAAATAAGTATCTTTTCCCTCCATGGTTGTTGCCAGGTCAGGGGACACCACTGTAAGTTAGGTTAGGTCCAGGTCAGGGGGCACCGCTCCAAGTTAGGTTAGGTAAATAAGTATCTTTACATTCCACGATTGTTGCCAGGTCAGGGGACGCCACTCTAAGTTAGGTTAGGTAAATAAGTATCTTCTCCCTCCACGATTGTTGCCAGGTCAGGGGGCACCGCTCTAAGTTAGGTTAGGTAAATAAGTATCTTTTCATTCCACGACTGTTGCCAGGTCAGGGTATGCCGCCCTAAGTTTGGTTAGGTAGATAAGATCTGGTTAGGTCAGGACCTGGCATTATTGGACGAGAATCAGTCCGTTCCACTTGAGTAAAGTTATTCCGTGAAAAATGCTTATTGGTCGTTGATAGTGTGAATACGAATCATTATACCAACATTTGCGGCAAAAGCTTTCTTAGAAAAGTAGTAGAGGAAGGAAGATCTTGGCCGTGTAATTGCCAGACTTTCAAGATATCTGGTTGAACTGGAATATCTGCTGGAATATCAACTGGAATATCCGCGAGGTCACGTCTAGAGAAGATCAGGCAGTCTGGCATGCAAACTATTCAATTCCCAGAGAGAGAGAGAGAGAGAGAGAGAGAGAGAGAGAGAGAGAGAGAGCTCTATTTGCAATTCAGTAGATAATACAGTATTGCAAAATTTCGCCTCTCAAAAGTTAAGCGAGTTGCAATTATACAAGAAAACTCATTAGCCATTGCAGCAGGAGCAGCAGCAGCAGACTTTGCTATGCGGAGTTACCCACCATACATTGACTTTTAATTGACGTTTGTATGATAATAGGCCATACATGTTGTTCATCTCAGTCACGAAACTGTCTTCCGCGGGGATGACAGGTAAACAACCTCCTCATGAATTTTCATTGGTCTGAGGAGCAGTCGAGTTGGTATTAGTGTGTCACTTTGCTGCTGCTTTGAGCGTGCGTCTGTACAGACGTGTCAGTTGGACACAGGTTTCCTTGGTACACCTTCTTGAGGGACTTCGAAAAATTATATGGTAACAGTGTTTAATGAGGGGGATGTGGGGAGGACTCTTCCTCGATTAGCAAGAGTTCCACCAATAAGCTCTGGAATTCTTTCCGTGGGAGGATTCATTAGGTTTGGTTGGAGAAACACACACACACACACGGAGTAAAAAAAAAAAAAAAAGAAATCTGAGCAGGTTATATCACTGTACCTAAGATTACTGCCTCCCTTTTGATATAAGTTCGTTTATTAAGATTCCATTTAACTTTCGTCTAAGGCGTTATTTTACCACCGTGTATGTTATTATATATCGGTCATATTCATTAAGCAATACTTAAAATTGATCAAAATTTTAGAGTTATATTGGTATTGGAGAGAATCACGAACATCATAACTGGATAGTTTTAACCTTATCACGTAAGCAAGTTTATAGTATCGATTGCAGTGCGTTTCCAACCAATAATATAATAGGAAGCAATAAAGAGAAGCGCAGCAGCACTTCATTGAACATACTCAAAAACTCAGTGAAAGTGTCCGACACCTCAGCTCCTCTCTCTCTCTCTCTCTCTCTCTCTCTCTCTCTCTCTCATATTAGCTAATTTAAAGTGACATGTCATCTAGAAATACCACTGTTCTAGGTATGCAGTTTTGATATGTCATTAACACCCTCTAATCTTGACTAAACTAATTTATGCATACATATTTTTTCGAGGTCGGGGGGGGGAGTGGTATCGGGGATTGAGTTCTTGTTAAGCCGTCTTACAGGTTTTGGAATTCTAAAATGTAATTCAAAACTGATAAGTTTCTTGCTTTTGCTGTACCAATGTCCTCAGCCTGGCTTTGCTACAATTGAAATGGGTGGGGGACCAGGGGTAAGGTGGGCCTGTTGCGACCCCGATGAGTGGACAAAGTAGATATGCTCGCGGATAGTGTATGGACTGACGAAAGCTCCACTTGAAATATTTTTCCTATTTATCTTTAATGCCAGAGTGTTTTAGGTTTATCCTGATTTAGTATAGTACTGTCGATGTGGAATACAACAACATTTACAAGAAGTAGAGATGGTTAAACGCCTCTCTTGTCAATACATATCGAATGAAAGGAGGCGGAGAGAGAGAGAGAGAGAGACCGGAGAGAGGAGAGAGAGAGAGAGAGAGAGAGAGAGAGAGGAGAGGTGAGGGAAGGAAGAGGAAGGGGGTGGAGTGGGAGAGGGGAGGAGAAGTTGTTTTATACTGTTGTGTTCCCATATCCCATTTCTGGCTAATCGAGCTTTTGCTTCTTTCGTACAGGACAAAGATCTATTCTTGAGAATTTGTGATCATGATAGTCTTATAAATTACGGTATGGGTGTAGTGCACCATAGCAAAATCTCGTACTTATACGAATCTTAGTTACAGAGAATAGGTTAGAGAATTCGCGAGCACTTTTACCGAGCTCATTTTTTACGAAGCATTGTCGCCGAGTATCAGTTCTCAATTGTAATTATAACAGGAACAATAATACGTGAGATATTATATTAACAGTAGCATCTTATTTCAACCATGGTGATGTATGATCACTATGTGGCTAAGCCTACAATCAAGAAACGATATAATGAAATATGAAGCATGGTATTGTTTTCTAAACTCGGAAACAGAGTATGAATCCCAACGGAGGTGAGGTCGCAGCAGGATTTTAAATGGGTCAGATCCATAAACCCCTCACAATGAATTGAAGGGGCACAAATCTGGCGCGCGAGGACGAATTGTCACTTACGCGGACCATGGCTCTCGACTAGGGAGCCATTGCCGTGCATGCTGGTGGTCCCCACCACGGACAGTGTGATAAGGGTGTTGTGTGAGCGGCGGAGAGGATGCTGTGGAACTTGAACGACTTGCGTAAGTTTTTATGCTGAATAATGGGTGGATATGGTACATTATCATGAGTATTTAATCTGCGTATTTAATGTGAACGTTCTTTCTAAATGTATTCGTCTCGCTATTTCTAATTTGGTAATCACAGATATCACAAGCCATTCAAAAAACCCAGTAATATTTCAGGGTTGCACCTCCATAATCCACCACCGGTAGGTGTCCTATCCCTTAGCCGACCTCCAACCCGCCAAAAGGTAGATTTTAGATAGTCGATTGAGTGTCAATCAGTAAAAATTTAAGCTATAAGAGCATTATTGTGCACCCGTAACAGCATTTGTGCGTCTTATGATAGCTATAGTTATATATATATGTCATTCAGTGTATGGCTCAGGATATGATTTACAGGCTTTAATAACCACCAACCAAATGAGGAATATTAGGAAAATTATGTATCCGTTCTATTTGATAGCTTTTGAAACCAAAAATATACGGCCATGTTTATAAATTATGATCAATCAAGAGTACAAAATTTGAAGAATCTAGATGATGCGATGTTATATAAATTATAAGTTAAACATTTAAGAAATATCTTCTCTTAGCACGGCCACGGGGTCCACGGAAAACCACCAGCTGAGGACGACAACATTAGTCAGGGCGGCGCGAGAGCAACCTTACACAACGCCGAGGCCATTCGTGAAGACTTTTGGATTAGAAGTGTCATCGATGAACAGTACGAAGGCAGACTCACTATGCTGGAATCATCACAGAACTCCAGCGACGAAGAGCTCTTGACGGAGGACAAAGCGGGAAGCTCGATTTTGCCCAAACGTCATGCTGATATGTGCGTGGAATTGTAGGGCCGGGTCAGCTTTACTGACGAGAAGTGCTTTTCGTCCACAGCGCACGGGACAGCTGCAATTGTTGGCAAACAAAATTAGAACTCGGTATGATACACTGCAAATTCATTACTTGCATCAATTATCAATTGCATTCTTCTTTATATTAAAATTAGTAATCTTCAGATTTGTTCCGGAAGTGGGACTGTCAAAAATATAAAAGAGCAACATAAATAAGAGTGCTATTTTGAGATAAATATAGGTAAGGGACAGTGCATCATTTCCTCTTTTCCTCAAAATATAATTAAATAAATCATTAGACAATATAATTTCTCAGTGTTGTTCATCACTGAGAATTTACAATTTCCAAAGGTATAATATATGATTTATTTATATACCCCCATTTTCTCTCATCAGATATGACCCCCGTAAAATCGGTGGAGTGGTTCGATCCGGTCCATGTCACCTGCAAGTATGGGGTGGGTGTCTGTCATGTTATGGGTGCTTTGTGTTCCGTATCGAGGGGCAGAATGTACAGACAGCTAAGTAAGTTGAGCTGCTGCTAAACCTCCTCTGCATTCATACGAGAAAGGAATTTTCCCTCCCATCAGGGACCATTCACATTGCTCGCGTTGTTCAAGAGTGGTTTGCCGCGAACAGGACTACATGCCTTCTTGAATGGACCGAGAAAAGGAGCAGAATGAATGTAATTGAACTACGTGTGGGCCCAGGTGGTGAACACATGGAAAATGGAATGAGAGAACAACACAAGCAACTCATGGTTCACATCAACTCTCAGTGGGGGGGAAATTGTAGACGGAGACACAGCAAATTTCAACTTGTTCCTCCCGAGCCCGACAGATTGAGGGAAGTGAGAGAGAGGGTGGGATGGTCAGGTATTAGATGTATAATATAAATGTATCGTTTTTGTAATAGGAAAATAAAAGTTCTCATTTTTGTCTCACTAGTTATTGATTATATGTTTTAATAAAACATTAGTATCTCAACAAAGTTTTTATTAAACCATGATTTATTGATATAATTATTCGAAGTATCATGTTAAAAAAAATGGCAATAATGCCTCCATAAAAATATTGAGATATTGCAGTAAGTATGAGTTTTCATACTACTCAGGGGTGTGCCTACATGTTTTTGATGATGTCTTCCTAATCACCGTGTCTGTAGCAGCATTGATTTAGAACTGAATGACTCGCCGAGCACGTTTCATACAGTGAGGTCGGATAACAGTATTGGCAAATTGCTTACCTGCATACTTTGTTCACTGTGGTGTGGCAAATACAGATTGACTATATCGCCCGCTTATTTCGCTTATTAGCTTCGTCTGGAGTATATTAAATAGTGTTCCATTATTGAACTGTTAATGCTTTAGATCCTACTTATATATTTCAATGTATTTTAGGTTAAAACCTAAGTTATATGAACAAGAGTTAAAATAATGTGCATATTTTGGCCGTCGTTGCGTTTATGAGTATAGGGGTTAATATGCTCGTAGGATATTTAAAAGGAATATTGTCAATCAGCAGAGCTACTCTCTTTTATGTCAAAGCCACTATAGGAAATTCACATATGGACTTCAACCTATCACCTGAGGCAACGAACTATATAGTCCTAGAATATATCAGGTGCATACGTAATTTAGAAAAACAACAGTTAACCTGTTAAAAGGTAAACCACGTCATATGGACGTGTTGCAGAGTCGTCCCACACGTTTACGTCATGTGACGTTCTTAATTTTTTGCCATTTGCGCGCCTCAAGCTTATTGTATCGATGTTGTTATCGTCTACTTGGTGCATTTTAGTGGTCTTGCTGGCCGTTTGCTCGCTCGTCTTCGAGATTGGATGAACAGCGCGGCGGGAGGGGAGGTAAAGGGTGGCAGGAGGTTTCAGAAATGTCAAAACCAGCTAATTGTGTGCAAAGATGGTGGGATGATTTTTGACCGCACACCTTCGATTTTGATGAAAGTATATAGGAATAAGTTTTTTTATTCTGCTTAATGATTATAATGGAACTGACTGTAGAGAGATCCAATCGTTTATTTCCATGTTATGAAATGGGGTAATATATGAGCGAACACTCAAGGGAACAGAGTTTATGACATTGAAGTATCAGAGATGAGAAGAAATTTCTTTTGCTTCGTATGCTTATGGATATTGTCAGGAAGAGCAATCTTCGACAGTATTGGGTCACTGATCCTCTCCTGAATACAATAATGACATATCAGTAACTGCATACTGAGGTGAAGGCGTTTTTTTTAAGATGGCATTCCATGTCACTAGCGATAGCTGGTATAGCAGAGAGAGAGAGAGAGAGATAAGTTGGCTAGTATAAAATGAGAGACGAGAGAGAGAGAGAGAGCGGAGCTAAGGGTCTGAGACTCTCAACACATTGTCACGGAGTTTTTGGTATATTCAATCAAGGTTGCTGCGCTTCTCTTTTATAGCTTCATATTGAAGAATTTGTAGGAAACGCACTGCAAACCGATGACTGTAAACTTGCTTCATGATAAGGTTAAAAAATCCTGTATGATGTCGTTGATTGTCGGCAATCCAATATAACTTAAAATGTTGATACATTGTAAGTATTGTGTCAATGAATATGGCCAATATTACAATAAAGACACAGTGTTAAGATAACGCCTTGCGAAAGTTAAATGGAACCTTAATAAAACAAACATATACAAGTGAGACAACAATCTTCATTACAAAGATATAACCTGCTCAGATTCTTTTTTTTTTTTTTTTTTTACTCTGTGTGTGTGTCTTTCTCAAAACATTACCTAATACTCCGCCCAACAAACCAACTCCAGAGTTTATTGGTGGAAACTCTTGCAAGAGAGGAGGGGTCCCCCCCCCCCCATCTCATCAGTCAACACTGTTTACATGTAATTTCGAAAAAAAGTCTCTGAAGACGGTGTACCAGAGTATACCTGGTCAACTGCTACAAACCCTATTCCCCGTGTGGAGTCGGGTAGTACTGCTGTGTGAAGATGACGCAGCCAGTTCAAGTATTTATCTCACGATTATTTCTGATTTTTTTTGGACCTGACAGGAAGCATTACCGTGTTTTTGGGAAAATACGAAAGTTCGGATTATTTCCAATCCAGTAAACAAGACAAAGCAGCTTGAGAGCAATCTGGTAAACTATTAAAACAAATAGATAAAAGATCAAACAGCTTTTGTGAAAGCCAAAAACTCCCAGCCTTCATGGTATCTTTGGACAAATATAAATGAGTTTACAATTAATT
The DNA here is from genome assembly GCF_015104395.2 of Macrobrachium nipponense. Classification (NCBI taxonomy): domain Eukaryota; kingdom Metazoa; phylum Arthropoda; class Malacostraca; order Decapoda; family Palaemonidae; genus Macrobrachium; species Macrobrachium nipponense. The sequence goes on along the minus strand of NC_061087.1, from coordinate 41,202,979 downwards.
GTAAAATATTAAGGAATAAACGTTGTCGATAAAAACAGTGCATTCTTAAACGACATCGTGAATCACTAGTAAACATTTGAGAGAAATATGTCCATAGTTGATCGCTATCCACACCTTTCACGATATTAAAATTATGTCTCCGTCAGAGTCATTTAGATTCTTGTTATACAAAGTACGTATGTTTAAGACTTATGCATTCCATATCACCTGATAGAGAGGAGAGAGACGAGAGAGAGAGAGAAAACATTCTGAAATGCAAGGTAAAATTTGCGTGGTTAAATAAAATGAAAAGCTGAAAAGCATATTGTATATGAATGGATTCAGTTACATTTTTTGTACCTGAAGCAGCAATAAAAATTAGGACACCCCAACCATCATCACTCATTCTTAAGCATTTCTATACTCTTCGCTGGTTTATTTTCCTTTAATTCTTATTTAAGGTCTTATGGTAAAACCTCTCCTTATTAGCCATGGTTTAACCCATACTGTTACAATTTTTCTTGCAATATTCATGCTTGGAGATTCGTCTTGCGGAGTGCTATTATTCCCTATATCATTATGCCACTTATCTTCCTTTTACTTGGGCCATGATTAAAAACAATCACACATATCAGGACACTATAGGTACTGAAAGGAACCCACCGCCACTGCATATTAGCTTGCCTCTCAAAAAGCGTAGAGCAATTCCTCTGCGTGTATGGGCAATACCAGGACTGGAGCACGCGCTAATCCCAGGCAGGACAAACCCCAACGCAAGTCGGTATGTGTATGGCCGCCTTTAAGGATCCAATTTTCATTTTGAAGATGTTAAGGAACAGAGAGAGTGAAGTCATAAGCCTTTTGAGAGGGTGTTGTCACACTTTGAGAATGTCTAGCAAGCTGATTCTTTAACGGCGACACACATGAGTAAGACTCCCTCCCAGGAAACACTGTTTGTCAACCCCCTGAAAATAGATGAGGTTAACGCTAATTTTTTATCCATCACGGTCGGACCTTGTAACGAACAAAGGAGCCTTATTTCATAGCATATGTGAACGCCAGTCAAAGAGGTCCTGTATTAGCTAACCCTATAGAGATGATGTAGATTTGGTTTTTCAACTGCCCCATAGTGCCATATACACTACGGGGGATAGAGCAAAAACTTATTCATTCGCTTTTGATCGGCAGGCAGCGTACGTTTAGAGAGTTAAGATTGCTCATCTCTCTCTCTCGCCGATGGTGGTGCGATGGCTGTTTCAGTAACTTACGCAGCGAGATGGTCACTCATTCTTAGTAAAGTATATGTTGTTGTGGAATCTTTATGAACATAGTATATTTTGTAGGTTCGTGAAGGCGCCCAAGCAAATAGTTGTGAAAAAGTGTAAAAATTTGTAACAAGTCTTGTGATGGAAGATGCAGGCTGTGTATAAGGTATTTTTACAAATGTTTTGAAGTGACTTCGAGGTTTTTTATCATTTTTGTAAAACATTTATCTTTTGCGTTGTTTCTTTTGACCTATCCACATTTATATGCTTAATGTTTGGTACTGTCAACGCCTTAATGTCGCGTTATTGTGCATATGCTTTTGCTGTCTTTATTTTGTTTAATTAGTTTGAATATATTCGTTCGAAATTGTTTGATCTAACACATTGCAAAATTAATCGGTTATTTAATGAAATATCATTTCAAATTTAATTATTGCTTTGATGTAATTTAATTAATTTTCTTGATAAACTTTTCGATTGAATTTGCTTAATAATTAATTTGAGAATTTAATTAACTTATATTTTCAAATAATAACAATTTCCTGAGATTGTGAATTTCACGTGATAATTTGAATATAGAAATAAAATTTGTATTTAAAATTTCTATGAGTATTTTATTGTATACCACCAGTACGGGTATGTTATTTTTTGTTAGGTAGAAATATAGAGTGATAATTGTTGACGTTTCCACAATAAACAGAATCAGGGAAATACTTAGATTGGAATTTACAGGAGTGATGCCCTTTAATTAAGATACCGCACTATTTTAATGTAACTTAGACGATTGTTTTCGACTGCTCAGTTATATAAGGCTCACTCTGAACCTTACAGATTCAGTCGTTTATGATTGTGCATGAAGGGTCAGGGTGTCTGGCGTAGTGCAGGTAAGTAATAACCAGGTACTTGAACAAACTGTGCCCTAAGTACAAAGGGTTGTCCCAGACTCAGAAATAAAAAAGTGGTTCTTGTACAGTAAGTTCCAGAAGTGTGAAGCGGACAAATCTCAGAATTGATCGTACTTCTTTACAAAAATCGTGGAGTTGCAGTTAGTATATTTATTCCAATTATTATCATCCTATTTATCTGATAATAGTATCAGTATTTCCCCAGTGAATGATCAATGTTCGTTCAATAATGTTTATCAAAAGAAAAAAAATTTCCTCCGAGAAAACATCTGCGGCTATCAAAGGTTATATACAAGTGTTCACCATAGAGTGCAGATGAAACCGAGTGCCTAAGCATTGGCCTAAATTTTAATTAACTTTCTACTTTATAGCGTTATATCGAAAGTGTACTTTTATTTTGATAAGCACAAGAATAGTTTAGCATCTGATTAGCATTGGTTACTGTATGGTTAGGCCTATGTCAAGAATCAGGAAGGAAATATATTTTCCAGCTTGTTAGTTAATAATTTCATCGAATTTCTCAATTGTACAAAATTTTTGCATGTGGAATGCGTTCAGGGTTGCACCAAAAAAAGCATTCTTCGTAGGTTCCTTATACCTTGTTTTCTTTTTCAGTGCATAAGTGAGATATCTGTCCATACGATCCGGAGTGTGAATAGCTTGGCGAGCATTATTTTAATTCGAGTAATTATGTTATGCTCTGCTCTATCTCTCTCTCTCTCTCTCTCTCTCTCAGGACCTTTTTATATTAGTCAGGACTAACCAGAGAGGTCGTTTAAAGAATCAAGCACTAGGCCTATTGGTCCTTCTCGGGTGCTTCTTTTATAATATATATATCTATATATATAATATATATATATATATATTATATATATATATATATTATATATATATACCCAACAAACTCATAACTTTGTTATACAAATGCTTGATGGATTGAACCGATTACTGGTTGTCCGTGGAAAAAAAATTATGAATTTGGGTGATATCACTCTCTTATGATACTGCCACTACGCAAATTCAGTCTTAAATTGCACGGTTGGGATTATGATTCGAAGAGTTGAGGTAAAAGGTTGGAAGTGAAAAGGTGGAGTTAGTATTGTGGGTAGAGTAGAGGTAGAGGTAGAGGGGGAGGGGTGGTTGGGGTCTGTCGTCTCCCTACTTAAGCAGGTGGTGATATTACGGCTTGCGACCGTTTTATTATTTTTTGTATAGCGAGTCTGTTTCCCAGTGCAAGGACAGGTCCTGGTATCGGTCCTATAGGTCTATCTTGCCTAAATAACAGACCAGTGCCCTGCTATTTGAAGCCTGTAATGCCCGGAAACTACGGCATAGTACCTGAAGGTACTCAGCAAATTAGAGCCTTTCTCGAAGATTGGTGTTTTATGCTCGGTCTAGAACTAGAATCAGAACTACCAAACACCACCCAACTTCTCTATTAATCTAGTGCATTCAGGTTGATATGTGTAATTCACGGAGATTTTCCCTTTATATTCTATTGATAACTTGCATGATTTTATACATCTTCGCCTAAAATAATGATAATACACTATGATATAATATTTGTTTCCACATTGCTCGAAATATACATTGGTATTGTTGGTAATCTGTATGTTGAACGAAAATTTCAAAAAAATTTTTTCGTTTCTAGTTTGAAGTAATTACTTATACTGTAAAAATAATTACCATTACATAAATTTTTTCTTAGTTGTTATAAATATCATAGATTTGATATTTGTGCATCATATGTTAGCTTTATTTTGTGAGAGAGCTTTCACTGTAGAAAAGATATTTTTTTCAGCTACGAGTTGTAGTGCCAGTAGGAATTTCGAACGAAATCCTGTGAAAATTGTTCGCTTCAGTTTTGGACTTACTGTACTAGCAAGTACAAATGGTTAAGTGTAGTAACCAGATACTGGAATTTGGGTTAAAGTATTAATGGTGTCAGCACAGATCTTTGACTATTGCGGCACCCAAATATTAATGGGATCCAGACCCAGATACTCTCTGCACTTCGTCACCTATATATATATATATAAGATATATATATAATATATATTATATAATATAATATATATATATTATATATATTATAGATATAATATGTATAAGATATATAGACATATATTCATATATGAATAAATATATAGATATTTATATATAATATATATATATGTGTGTGTGTGTGATATATAATATATATAATATATTATTATATATATTATCTATATAAATATATATATACATATATAATATATATATAATATAAAATATCAAAAAAAAACATAAATATAGATTATTATAATATAATAATATATATATTATATATATAAGTTATTAAGTTATTCAGAATGCTTCATGCGAACATTATCCTACTGGGAGCATATTAGAGGGAAGTTAGATAATCCAATGTGGCTCTCCTCTCTCTATTATTTATATGTATATAATATTTAGAGTATAATAATATATATATTATATATATATATATATACTGTACGTAAATAGCCAATGAAGGTGAAGAATCAAAGACCAGGTACAAGCGCTTTCGTGTTTGGGTACAACTTATTCGGGGTACTAAGTAAATAAATAAATAGAAACATAAAACAAGAAAATTTCACAGAACAAAGATCAAGCATTAAACAAGCAAATATCATTACAAATGGCACTACCAAAAAAGTAAGAATACTTTCAAAGTGTAAGAACGAAACTGCAGTTAGTATAACACCGGCTGTTGCTAAAGGTGACATTGTATTTCCCTACAAATTTTTATAAACAAGGTAAATATCTAATTAAAAAAAACCTGACTCAGATTCATTAGTTGATCGTTAAAATGCTTAATAAATGCAGATTCTCTCTATAGTTCTTTTACAATATGTACAAAATAATTATTCAGAGCATTTTTCAGTCTATACTATGGTTAAAAATGCATTCATATGGTGTACAATAAAGCACTCGTAGATTGTTCCGGTTCTAAACTGCGGTAACGGGGTTGTTTGAGACGGTTAATCTAGTTATCTTTACAGGTGACCAAGGGAGTTTTGTAATTACAGCCAGCAACAAAGGAATGTGTAATGCAGCACTAGATGTTTTGGGGAATTACGCACAAATGATATTTTGAAGTTGTTCCGAATTTTTATATACCACATTATCTTGAAAGTTTCAGGTTAATTGCGAATAAAAGAAAGATGGACATTATATGGCAGTGTTAAGATATTTCTCTCACAAAAGGCTCCCTATTGTTAGCGGAATAAAAAATATTATAGCTTTCTGCAAAGATTTGTCAATTAAAAACTTGGGTATTTTAACTATTTCCTACGTCAAAATTTTACAATTTTCGGATCTAAGGAAATTCCGGTACTGCAAACCCGTCAGTGCCCTTAAAAACATGCTACAAAAACTGAGAGTTTCCATTAACAGGTTGGTCTGAATAATAGTGGAATTATGAACAGACATTGGTAGGTTTCTGTAAAATAAACACAAAGTTCTATCACTCTATGAACCAAAACATCTAAAACGGTAATTATTTGAAACAAGTATTTCTCTTCAACGGTGAATTTAATAGAAGGTACCAAATTATTTAACTTTTCTAAAACATGTTCAAAATTTTCGCTCATGGGCCAAACACAGAATAATGTCATCAACATATCGAAACAAAGAACACCCTTAGGCAAAAATACCAGGAATATTTTTACTTCAAAATCCTATACAGTTGCTAAGTACTGGGGAAAGGGGATTTCCATAGCCATTCCAAACTTTGATGTAATAATTTCCGTTAAAAACAAACTTGCAATCTTTAACGCATATTTTATCAATTCTAAAATTTTGTCAGAAGCCAAAGGTAAAATATGCTTGTTAATTCGTCAGCTAAAAGTTCAACAAATCATCAACTGGAACATGGTAAATAAAGAGTAACATCAAAAACATGATCATTTAAAAGTCGTAATTACGTGAAGCATTACAGATTTTTCCCAAATCGGTATTATTCTTGATATGGGATTTAGATATGTTCCGACATATAGGATAAGAGCCCCTTAACTAACCATTTAGACAGTTTATATGAAACATACCAACGAAAAATGATTATTGGGCGGACAGGATTACCCAAACTTGTTGCGTTTAATAAGACACAACTATACGGTAAAATGTTGCATTTGCGAGGAAAACGTTTGACTAGAGCATCATTTCCTTTCAGACATCCTTGAATCATCTTAGTGAAATTACTATTAATGAGGCAAGGGGGGTTTTCTTAATCTGAATAAGTTACGTGATATGAAAAAGGATTGTTACATTTTTCGTAACATACTCATCCTTATCCATTATTACCAGAACCGGGGATTATCAGCGTCTGTAATAGCAGAGTCATTATCGTTTTTTAAGTCAATGTAACACTTTATAAACCGTCTAGGAATAATAGTGGGATTGGTTTCGACATGGCACGTAAACAAATACCTTTACAAATATTAATTTCATCACTAGATAACCTACATTTCCTGTCAGATGATTAAAATGAATTATGCAACATCTACATAGTCAATATTTCTTTGAAACGAAAAGCTAAACCGTAACTAGAGCACTAAGACATTTTCCTGTAAAACGGTCTACTTGACAAATTTACCACAAAAATCGGGTTAGCAGATACACAGGCAATGTTTCGATCAAACATCCGACAGCTTTCATTCTAGTCTGTTATTACTCTGCGGCATGTTGTTCTCAGTTTTTGGGGCATCTCCTATAACATAGTTCTAGCGGGTACTTCAAATCTTCAGGAATGCAGCATATGAAAACAGCGTCCGCTTTCACTCAAAATATGAAATGCCTCTTGCACATCTATTTTCGCCAATTCAATATATTTTGCGATCAAACGTTGATAGTCATCAAAGTCGGTCCGCAATTTGAGCAATCTTCGTGGAATGAACGATTTGGTTATACATGTTCAAGTAAGCAATTCCTCAGGAATCTGTAACGAAGATTCAGTTGTGGGCCTTAATCAATGCAGAGCCAGAAAGACGTCACGATAGCCACCAAAGAAGGATAGTATTACAGCAAAGTCGTAGAGTTCACGCGTGGCTTCCATTCAGCAATAAGTCACCAAAAGCACGTGACAAATATGTACGAAATAGCACCATGAAAGGTGAAGAATCAAAGACCAGGTACAAGAGACTTTCGTGTATTGCGTACACTTCTTCGGGGTACAAAAGTAAAATAAATAGATAGAAACATAAAAACAAGAAAATTCAACAGAACAAAGATCAAAGCCATTAACAAGCAAATTATCATTACAAATTTTCACTACCAAAACAGTAAGAATACTTTAAAAGTGCTTAAGAACGTATGCAGTTAGTATAACAGGCTGTTGCAAAAGGTTACATGTATTCCTACAATGTTATAAACAAGGGAAACTATCTAATTAAAAAGACCTGAACTCGATTCATTAGTTGATCGTTAAAATGCTAATAAAGCAGATTCTATTATGTTTCTTTGTACAATATGGTTACAAAATATTACTCAGATGCATTTTCCAGTCTATTACTATGGTTCAAAATCATTCATGTGTACAAATAGAGCACTCGTCGATTGTCCTGTTAGAAAAGTTAAATAATTTGGTACTTAAGTTAAATTCACGTTGAAGAAAGAAACTAATTGTTAATTACCGTTTTTAGCTGTTTTGGTCATTAGAAGGGATAGGAAGCTTTGTGTTTGATGTTTACAGGAAACCTACCATGGCCTGTCATATACCTCCACTATATGCAGACCACCTGTTAATGTAAACTTCAGTTTTTGTAGGGCAGTTTTTTAAGGGCACTACGATTTGCAGTCCGGAATTCCTAGACTCCGAGAATTGTAAAAATGATGACGTAGGAAATAGGTTAAATACCCAACGTTTTTTAATGACAAATCTTTGCAGAAGCTAGAAAAGATTTTTATACGACTAACAATAGGGAGGCTTGTGAGAGAAAATATTTACACTGCCAATATAATGTCAATCTTTCTTTTATCGAAATTACTGAAAACTGTCAAGATTAAATGTGGTATATAAAAATCAGAACACTCAAACATCTACATTGTGCGTAATCCCCAAAACAATCTAGGCTGCATTACACGATCCTGTGCTGGCTGTATACAACTACCTTGGTCAAACTGGTAAAGAACAGATTACGTCTAAAACAACACCGTTACGCAGTTAGAACAGGACAATCGACGAGTGCTTTTGATTTGTACACAGAATGATTTGAACCATTAGTATAGACTGGAAAAATGCATCTGAAGTAATTATTTTGTAAACCATATTGTAACAAGAAACATAATAGAATCGGCAGTTTAAGCATTTTAACGATCAAACTAATGAATCTGAGTCAGGTTTTTTTTAAATTAGATAGTTACCTTGTTTATAAACAACCACCCGACTAGGGAAAGACATGTCACCTTTAGCAACAGCCTGTTTATACTAACTGCAGTTTCAGTCTTAAGCATTTTAAAAGTATTTATACTGTTTGGTAGGACAATCGTTAAATGATAATTTGCTTTGTTTAATGGCTTTGATCTTTTTCTGTGAAATTTTCTTGTTTATGTTTCTATTATTATTTTATTTGTACCCCGAAGAAGTGTACGCAATACACGAAAGCTGCTTGGTACTGGTCTTTTTGATCTTACCTTTCATGTGGCTATTTACGTACTATTGTACGTGCTGTTTGGTGACTTAGTTCTGATATATATATGTGTGTGTGGGTGTGTGTGTGTGTGTGTGTGTGTCTGTAATTGTAATCACGAAAAGATTGGAACTGATGAATATTATAACTAAAGACAAAAGCACGAATGTAGAGAAATGGCGGACTTTCACTTCTTGTCCTTTACTTAGCAGACTCAGTAACGGCTGGACAATAATCGAAGGCCTCTAGAACTACACCGTTCCTTTTTGCCACAGACTGAACAGCCAACAGTCAACCCCTCCCTCTCCCCCCCCCCGCCCCTCCCCCCCCCCTTCCTCCTTGACTCCTCACACTCCACCCCAAATTTAACTCTTTTAATTTCAGAGTGAGCTGTTATAAGAATATTGAACCGGAATTTGAACAAACAACTCGTCCGGGTATTCAAATAGCGATCATATAGTTTCATAGTAGGTACAAAAAGTGGGGTCGTGTAGAGCCATTTATTTTTGAGGTGGTAGGTGTTAGTTTGTTTACCGTCTATTATTTTATTTTTATTTCTGTTTTTGTATGTTTTGCGTTTTGTTTTAGTTTTTTCGTAATTTTTAATTTTTAGTTTGTATGTGATGTTCGTTTTATTTTATGTTTTTACTGAAGCTTTTAATCAGACAATTCATTTTAATGTAATTTTTAGTGATTTCTCATCCTTGTCATTTTTTCAGCCTGAAGATGAGGTTTTAAACCTCGAAAGCTCGTAATATTAAAGAATGTTCTTCCTAGTCTTGGCACTATTATTTATCATCAGGCTAAGATTTCCAAGTAGCCGCCCAATTACTGAGACTATTTTGAGACGTTATGGCCGCTCAACGCTACAGTTGTTTAGACGGACCGAGAAGGTACGCTATAGATCCAAGAAGATTGAGGAGGACATACGATTTCTGAACACTTGCAAGGATTTCCGTGTTATCCCAATTTCATTAAATTTAAGGTTTACTCCAGAGATGTCACAACACGAGTACTTATCTCTCATGGCAGTTTAAATTATTAGACTTTGAGGTTAAAGAGCAAAAAAACGTAAGCAAAGAGGTTAATTTTTACAGAAGTGTCTTCATTAAATAGGGATTTAAGGAATAATCTTTCTTTTTTGGACTACAATTGCCTGTCTTCTATATTGGATTCCAATGTTGATAAGAAATTGACAGATGTTAGGCTTACACACAGCAGAAAGTTGAGAAATCTTGGTGTTGACGTTAGTAAGAAAATAGATAGCAGTAAAGTAATTTTTAATCTTTCTAACAGAAATTTAACAAAAGAGGAAAAGGATGTTCTTTCTCTTGGTCTTGAGTTTGCCTTGACTCCCATGAAATTCAATTTCTTCAAGTATTTTTTAAGTTTTGAAAAACTATGTTCAACTTAAAGAAACTGTGACATTTGTGGTAGTGAAACCCTTATTCAATTTTTTTTTTTTTTCAGTAATTGCAAATGAGACTTTTAAAAACTTTAATCGTAGAAAGGAGGGTGACAATCAGTTAAATAAAGACAGAATCAATATTTTACGTAATCTTAAGAACGATGATAGTATTGTTATTACAAAGCCAGATAAAGGCAGGAGTGTTGTATTGATGAATAGGTGTGATGGTAATTGCTTAATAGCAAAGAAAGATAAAGGAAAGGAGAATGCATTTTCGAGAAGTTCGGCAGTAAGGAGGCTTTCGCACCTGTGTTGGAGGTGCCTGTTATCATGATGGTTCTAGAATCGGCAGGAGTGTCGTGGAACTCGTCGGGACGTGAGAAACGCCGCGATTTCTGATGCAATACCTCGTCTAGATTCATCTAAGGATTTCTAGTAATCTCGGGAGCCTGTGACGCTCGCCGTAGGCCCCGCCCCCAGGATGCCGTATAAATACGACGGAGGAAGTAGGAGCAAACAGTGATCGTAGAAGAGAGAGAGATCGTAAAAGAGAGAGATCACCAGTTAGTCACAGAGAGATATCCTCAGTAAGAGCCACAGATCAGATTATCAGTGAGAGATCAGCAGAAGTGATCGTCAGAGAGAGACTAGAGACGAAGGAACCGACGAAGTATCAATCAAAAGAAGAGTTGTTCGAGAGTTGGTTGGATATTGGTCTAGTCGTCTTCAGGAGTGGACGAATTATCTCGTGTTATCTCGACGTCGAGCAGACTTCAGAGAAGAAAAGGTCCTGCTACAGGTTTTGGGGAGTTCCTGCCTTTCAAGTAGACTAGTTTCTGCAATACGGAGTCAAGAGGACGACTGCAATTGCCGCTCTACATTTATGAAGCCAGCGCGTCGAATTGCCAAATTGACTAGCAAGTATTTGAATTGCCTCACTGTTCCCCAAGTTCATGCAGTGTAAGATTCTATCTTTTTATGTAAATAGGAGATACCATTCTGCATTTACCTATGTTAGTAAGCTTGTAAATAAACCTTTGTTGTGTTAGTGTTTCTTTCTATATTCGTATCCCCAGTTTCAACTGTTTGTGTTGATATATTTTTTTTATTATTTCATATCGAACCTGAAGCGGACCTCTCTCAGAGGCCGTAACTTTGTGTCGACCTTTAGCCAGGATATTTTGACACCGTAACATTGTCTCTGAGATCTCAGATGATAGTATTGTTATTACAAAGCAAGATAAAGGCAGGGGTGTTGTTTTGATGAATAGGTTTGATTATTTAGATAAAATGAATGAAATACTCTCTGATAATACAAAATTTAGGATGTTAAATGTAGATATTGCGGTTCACATTTTGAAATTAGAAGACAAATTAAATAGGATGTTAAAAAGTTTGAGAGATAAGATTGGGAAAGTTACATATAGTAATTTATATGCTTCAGGGTCAAATCCTGGTTATATATGGTCTACCTAAGGTTCATAAAATAGGAAACCCATTGAGACCCATTATATCCTCAATTGGCACTTTTAGCTATTACTTATCAAAGTTTCTGGTTCCAGTTTTTAAACCTCTAACTTTTAGTGAGTTTAATGTCCCAAATTCTTCCAAGTTTGTCAAAGAATTGTGTTCTTTCGATTTTAACCAAGATGTTGTAATGGCTAGTTTTGATGTAACCTCTCTTTTCACAAATATCCCATTAATAGAAACAACTGACATTATTCTTAATAATATATGTGAAAACCACATAACTTTTGGACTTAGTAAAGTAGATTTGCGAAAGTTATTACAATTGGCTACAACTGATGGCATTTTTACTTTTGATGGTAAATTATATAATCAAATAGATGGAGTTGCCATGGGAAATTCCCTTGGACCTGTATATGCAGATTGTTTCATGGGTTATTGTGAAAAGATTTGGATGTCTAAATGCCCTGTTGCTTTCAAACCCTTGTATTATCGTAGGTACGTGGATGACACTTTCCTTGTGTTTAAGGAACGTTCACACGTGGATTTATTTTTTGAATATTTTCATTCTCGTCATCCTAATATTTCTTTTCCTTGTGAGACAGAACAGGATAATATGTTGTCATTTTCAGATGTTCAGGTACACAGAAATAAAAGTAAATTTGAGACTTCCGTTTATAGGAAAAGTACTTTTATTGGCTTGGGATTGAATTATCTTAGTTTTTCACCAAAGTTGTTTAAACTTAATTCAATACGTACTATGATAAATAGAGCTTACAACATCTGTTGTGATTTTAATTTATTTCATCAAGACGTGGTCTTCCTCCAGAATTATTTTTCCGAAAATTCTTATCCCGTATTTGTCTTTTACAAAGTTCTGAAAAATTTTCTAGATGAGAAATTTTGTCCCAGACCGGTGTACAGTACTGCTAGTAAAGATGTAAAGTATATTAAATTGCCTTTCCTTGGTCATAGTAGCTACTTGGTACGAAAAAAGTTACAAGAAATACTTAAGCATAGTTTTCCTCAAGTTAGTTTCAGATTTGTTTTTACTAACCCTTTTACTGTAGGATCACTTTTGAGGGAGAAGCCTGCTCTTCCTGTGGACCTTAATTCGAGTGTCGTTTACTTGTTTACCTGTTCGCAGTGTGGTCTGCGATACGTGGGATCCAGTTCCCGCTGGCATAGGCACAGAATTTTGGAACACACAGGTCTTTCCGTTAGAACTAGGTTTCCTCTTTCTAAACCAACTATTTCTGCCATAAGGGAACACGGATGATGCAGTATGGGGCAACGTGTTGTACTGAGCCCTATTTTCATGTGCAGAAAGTGCCTGGTGTTGTTCGAAGTTTTCTGCATAGCGGTTTATCTACGACAAGCAGTTGAGGTGTGAATGTGGCAGTGATTGTGTGTTTCCTATAGACCAGTCCCCTTCAGAGGAAGCAGCTTAATCTTAAAAGATATATCTGAATACTGGTTATTTCTTATAATAAGGGTAGTATTAATATCAGTTTAGTTCTCTGTGCTTTTGCCAGGTACGCTTCTCCCTCATTTTTGAATTTTAACTAATGACCTGCCTCAGTAGCTGAAGAAAGTTGATGGTTTAATGTGGAGCTTAATTTAGATTTGAATGCATTTTTCCAGTTTAACCATAATTATCGATTCTTTGATTATCCTGACTGCTCTCATTGCATTGCCAACGCCATTCTCAACAAGCCATCATTATAGCTTTGCTCGTACTTAGCGTTCATTTGTAAATCAAAAGTCACTTTCAGGAAGGCTTCTTTCTTGCATTTCATTTTTTGCAATCGATATTTCAGCATATTTACTCAGCTTAAATACATTATTTTGAATGAAGTTAAAAATGCATTCACTACAAGTTTTTTATTCCTTCGCTAGTTGAAACAATTTGCTTCGATGACTCAAATGAAAACAAAACCAGCGACTAGCTTTTCATCAGGTGCTGTGACATGCATAAGAGGCCATCTCAGGAATTCTTCCAATCCGCTGAAGGGCTCTTCCTGCCGATAAACGACTCTGTTCACGTCTAAGGTAATGTAAAAACGTCTGAGGTTCTTCTGAAGTGGCAAATCGAGATGAGCAGAAATTGTACAAGTATCTGAGCGAAATATGTATAGATCTGAAGACAATAATTCTGAAGTTGTTAAAAACAATGATCTTTAATCTTGCGTATGAATCCCTTAATTCCAGGCACTTGCTTTCTGACAGTCAGTAACCCTACAGGAAACAATTTGGTACTATTTACCTTCTTGTCGAACTAACTGCTTGCATCCAAAGCAACTTTAGCCAATGCTTTTCGCCAGAGATTTGTTAAACTTTATCTTAATGGGGCACTTGACTTGGCTAACCATGATGCCTTTTACATAAACGACATAACCAGGTAGCCAAGGCTACATACTGAATGTATGAAGATTTTATGTAATCAGTAGCAGAATTATTGTTGGTGGTATTTTCGGTGAGCCTAAACCCTTCTTTGCTGGTCTTGTAGAGGTTAGTGTTCTTCTGCTTGTTTGATTTTAGCCTTTACTAGTGATATGACTGATTTACCAAAACCAAGAATGCACAACTTTTTATCGTTATTCACTTCTCCTGCTTCTCGCTTCCAGATTTTAACAGAAATCTGGAGAGGCTTCTGTCAATGGTAAAATCTGTGGAGCTTGTGTCCAAGCTTCAGAAAAATTAAGATTATGAATCATCCAAGAACTATATCATAATTTAATGATGAGTGTAGTTAATAGATCATACTTAAATTTCATAGCAAGTAAAAGATTTGATATCCAATGCTAGAAAGCTGCCTGTATCAGCAACGAGGTGATGGTATCAAAATCTTATCCTCAGGTCAGCTTGGATTGCTTTTATTAGAAATTGTTCTCCTTTTTGGATGTCACAGGTCTCCCAACTTACCTCTAAAACAAAACAAAGAAGCATTGTGTTGTTTCCAGCACCAGGGGTCTTCTGTTCCCTGCACAGCAAGATTGTGGAACACTGGTTCAGGAAATGTCATTGATGCTGCTGCTCTTTCGTTTTACAGAACGCAAGTTTTCTAGTGGATGCAGACTGTAAATATCGGCGGTTGTTATCATGGTCATATATGGACGGTATTGAACAGCCAAATTCCAGTAGTCTGAATGTTACTGGCTGTAGAGCTTTACCATCATCTCTAAAATAACTGAATGTATTGCTGTCAGTTTTCAAGTTTTTCGTAATTACTTTGCTGCTTATGTACGGGTATGCATATTATAGTCTGATTGACGATTTTTCCTTTTTTCGTAAGATCCTTGTCTCTATGCTGTACTCTTTTCAAATACTACATTAAGATTCTGTGATGATTGTTCTATTGGTATAATAATAATAATAATAATAATAATAATAATAATAATAATAATAATAATTAGAAAATAAACAGCATGCTTATACATAAAGGGTATATGATAAATTTGAGACAAGGTCATGTTCAAGTACGTGTCCACTTGTGGATGTCCTTGAATGATGTTCATTAACAACTACATGATTAAGACCCTAGGTTGAAGCAGAACTTGGTTGTGCTCGTCTGCTATTTCCCCTGTTACACAAGAACACTTTCTTCACACTTTGTTGCTACGTTTGCCACTATAAAGCCTTAGGTACAAATTCAAGAAACATGAAGTTTTTCTGATGTCTGGTGGCAGGAGTTGAACTTGCATCCAGAGTATCAGAGCTAGGTCACGTTGCCAACCTGACCACGAGAAATATAAAAGTCTGTTACCGACCATACGTACAAGTACCTATCGAATTCAGATATATTTATTAGAGCTGGAATATACCCATCCTCACAATCATAAACAAGTGGGCAATCGGTTTTATTACTTTTTAACGTGGTATATATATTATTCATGATTTAAGCCAGCACCAAGCAAAGTAACACCCTTTTAGAAAGGAATTGTGTATTGGATTTCATACATTCTCTAGTTGCCCCTCCCAACTGAAGCATTCGTTCTCTCTAAACCATCTCGTCTATCCCGGTTGGCTGCCCTGAATTAATCTCCTCAGGTACAAGAGGAACATCAGGACACAGGCCCGTGGGAACGGCGAGCATAAAACCAGGAGACAACCTGGATTTGATCTCAAAACTTCTCCACCTGGCGGCACATTCGCACTTCCCCCTCTGGCTCCCTCTCATCTGGGGACTTCCCACATGTTGCTTTAAACCCCATAGTGAAGATCAATCACCAAAATGGAAGCCAACAAGACCATGGAACGTAAGAGGGTTTTACGACTATTACAATTACACAAACATATATATGTATATATATTTTTATAAATCTAGGACTTGAAGGCTGAGGAACGGTGTAAATACATCTGGCTTTATCGAAAAGAAGGCCTTGTGGAAAATGTCAGGAAAACTCTAAGGGTCACATCTAAAGGGAGTATCTTTACAGACTAATTATTCTATGTAGTCAAAGGCGCTTGTAGCGCTGGAAACACGTGGTTGGGTTCCGAGGACTTGGAGCACGAATCTAAGGTATGCCCGAGCATTGGATAAGGAGAGGAAGATCCACCTCTCACAGCAGGCATGAAGGCGGTAGGACATCTGAAACACGGTATTGCTCTATAAACACATGTGCAACATAGAAAGGATTGAACACGTGCGGTGATGCTGCCACATATTCAGACTTGCTTTATCATAAATCCTACGTTCTCAGAATTCCCTCTCAAAGGGCACGGAATGGCTGAATTTCTTCACAGAACATTATTGTATTGAATGGGAGGGTGTGGAACACAGACATCAAATTACGTTCTCCCTTAGTAAAGTTTCTTAGCGCTGCTAGTACTAGGACTTCATTCAAGCAATGAGCACTATTAAATCGCAGACAAGGGAACCACAGCTCTTAAATTAGATTAGCTTTATAGAACAAGGGCTTAGCTGTGGGGAGAGATGACAAGGGATCCCTATGAACGATCACACATGCACAAACATAGAAAAATAAATAAATAAACGCAGAAACAGACAAAAGTACATTGCTACTAACTAATTACCAAATGATTATGAATCATTGAGTTTTATACCTATTAAAAAGCTTCAGATGAGATGAAAAGGGTCTCAGGGAAGAAAAATGACTGAGATTGCAGTACTTTGTTCTAACTGGACACTGGTGCCCTAAAGAAATGCCTTTACCGTCTTGATTTCTGGTTCTGCTTCATATTAGGTGCAAAGGAGGAAGGAGATCCACTTCAATGTTGGACAGTATGGTCCTGATTAAGCAGTAGGTGAACACAAGGACATGGGACAAGGGTTGAACCCTTTGGATGCCAGGCACTCTGATTTGCGTTTTGGAGGGAGGTCTGACCCAGACTGAGAGTGACTTTCTCCCGTTGACCCCTTTTATTAGCTTAGTTTTGCTCTCCGGCAGCTTCTGATTAATTTTCGGATTTTGGAGGCCAGTGGATCGTGTTCTATAAAGAGAAGGCCAGCTGCAGAAAGAAAACGAAAAACAGTGAATGTGGGTCAGAAACTCACAGAGAGGGAGAAAGGCATGCCTTATCTGTTTCTTTATCAAAATTTACTTACTGAATGGCAAAATGGGGAAAATGTATAACAATGTGTATATATGTACCTATATCTATATATATGTGTATATCATTAACATGACTGTATCTTTACAGAGGGTGCCACAAGAAAATGTTAGCCTTCTTACGTTACCCTAATATAATGGGAATGAAGCTCATGGATTCATACCCTTCTTTATCATGGCTGCTACTCACCACAAGTGGCTAACTACAAGGTACATACTACATTCCTTAGACACGATAGATATTTCAGGAAACGAGCCAAAACGCTTCCAGACTCGTTCGGGGTCGATCTCGTGAACCGTTTGAAGTGTTTCGGAACGTTTCCACTAGCCTATGTAAGTTTCACCCAGCTTCAAATGCCCTGAACTCATCGGCCTACATAGAAAAAGGTTCTAGAATGAATCAAGTTTCCCTAAACTCGTTACAATTGGAGGCAGGAGAAACCGCTGGGGATCTTTGAATGATCTCTTCTTTGCTAACGAAACAGCTAGAAAGAGAACTTATGAAAATGTTTCATGAGGTCTTATACGCGCTTGTGATATCTATGACATTCACTTAGTCTATAAAGTTTTTATTATGAAATTATGATTGACAGGAAAACAAAGCAAAACCTATCATGACACAATCCTTTTTAACAGTCCTCGTGTCTCTTCTCTCAGATTTAAATTTTTTTTTTGCAAATAATACTGGAATTCTCCAACATCTTAGACATAAATCGTATATATCATTAGAATATTATTACATATTTATATGTAAAATTTATATGTAAATCGTCTCCTCTTCGTATATCTCTATAGATATTGATTTTCCAATAAGCGGGATTAGACGGGTTCATTCGGTAGTACGATCTACTTACCTTGGCATTGACGTCACAACTCAAGACGTGAGGTTTCATCATTCTTTTGAAAAGAATCTTCTCACACCCACGTACTGATGTCAGTAATCAACAAGTAAGAAATGCAACGAAGTTTCTTCGGGACAATCGAGTTTTCTGGACATCGAATAATATTGTATGAAACTTTCAGCCGGCCGGTTGGGGCTGTTGCAGTACCAGACGCACGATCATGGCTGACTGTAACTTTTAACAAAATAGAGATTACGGAGGCTAGAGGGCTGCACTTTGGTATCTTTGATGATTGAAGGGTGGATGATAAACATAGCAATTTGCAGCCCTCTACCTCAGAAGTTTCTAAGATCTGAGGGCGGACAGAAAAGTGCGGACGGACAGACAAAGCTATCTCAACAGTTTTTCTTTACAAAACTAAACACCAACAACTAAAAATCTCCACTTGTTGCCGTATACTTTCAATGTGACTTTACATAATCCTTTCCTCAAGAAAAGCTTTGTTTTGTCTTCTTCCTCCATGATAGTAATTTACTTTGTCGGTAGATCTGGCGCCCTCAGCTTTCTTCCTCATTGCCTTCTTATTCAAGTTTATCCTTTTTTGTGTGGAATAATGACAGAGGGTGAAGACTGACAAACATTATACACGCTAAAGAGACCTCCAAACATTCGATGCGCTTTTTTTTTCGTTAATAGACCTGAGAAATACTTCATAGCAGTGGCGTAACTAGCGCTAGTGGCTCCCGGGGCTGACTTTGAAAGTGCCGCCCCATTCCCGTGCTAAAAAGAGCTAAAGCGGTGAAAATTAAACGCACATTTTAAGTATTACCATCTCAGTCCTTTATCTCATTTCATGAAGTTAAAACAAAAACAATACAGCAGATTTGCAACGGAACAGCAGTCTATAAATTGCTGTTCATTGTTTCGATCTGACGAAATATGCTAGAAAATCTAGAATTATGCCTGACCAGACCAGCTCAAAAGACGCCACAGTGGCCGTCCGGGCCGAACTGTCCAACGTCTCCATCACGCCGCCGCCCCCCCCCACCCCCCCCCCCCCCACCCCCCCCCCCCCCCCCCCCCCCCTCCAACCGTTAGTTTACGCCACTGATTCACAGGGAAAACAACTAAGAAGACTTTGACTAAGCATATTCAAGCTTTGCTGTAAAAAGATTTCAGTGCCGTTTGCACTGATGTTTGGTAGTTATTGCTTTTGATAAATTGGAAGATTTTGGTCACAAAGATCCGCGAAACAGTTTTTCGAGACGGTTTTCGAAAATTTTGTTAAAAATGAATCCTTGAGCTGCAGGTCTTGCTAAGTGACTATTGCGGAAGTTTATTGTATGAATGACGACGTGGCAGAGCGCGTGTTCCTATATCGTGGAGCAGAGCGCCAACCAGTCCAGTTTGCTTCCCGTTACTTATATAATGAAGATTTTATTTTTCAAATGAGGTCGAAAGAAAAAGACGATAATCAATTAAACGAATAACAGTACATCCAAGCGTTTTTACTCTAATGACAACATACAGTTTACATATACCCTCAGTGTTCATTGTCTTTTACTGGAATTTCATACTTCGTCATCCAGAAAACTAGGAATCCCGTAATCCTGATGGCAGTTGTTTATCCTCATTTAATGCGTAAAGATTATAAGAGCACCTACTTGCTGTACCATATGTGGAGAAGGCTCTGCCACAGAAACAAATGTTCACTTTCTTTTCACACAAGAACTGTTGAGGTAACCGTCCGAAGCATCAAAAATCAGGCCATCAAACTTTTAAGTCCTCACCCATTGCCTCTCTTTGCACAGCCCCTGTCGCCCCCCCCCCCCCCCGCCCTCCACACACCCCCACCCGTCCCTCTGGTCACTTCGATTTTGTTTCCGCTTTTTTTTTTTTTTTTTTTTTTTTTTTTTTTTTTTTTTTTTTTTTTTGAGGCGGGGGTTACAGTGGCGTAGGCGCTAGGAGTCTGTTCAGTGGGTGGGTACTTAAGGGGCACAGCTGAATATGGCGCGGGGGTGGGGGGGCGTATTAGGCCTTGGAGGAATAAAAAGATTATTCCTCCAAGCACTAGGCGAGCAGAGCTAGCCTATACAGCTGGGGGGGTTTGGGGGCGCTGTCAGCCCCCCCACAAAAAATGTTTTTTAAATGTGACCAATTTCAGAGGCATTCTGAAGCCCTATGAGAAAGTTATTCGGGCATATTCTGAGACCAGCGGTGGATATTCAGGCATTATACAGGTATCTGTGATTCTGTTATATTGCATCAAGTAACACAGAGATGTACAGAAATCAGGGACATTATAATTATACATAATTAAAGAATATGAATTACAGATTTGAAACTGAAAAACATAAAGTGAGCTATACAAAACACATTAATTCCTGTGCGTATAGAAATTGTAAAACATAAGCGTGGAAATACAAGAATAATAAAATACTTTTTATATGTATTATGTGATAGGTACTCTTGATAAAAAATTAAATGGATGAGCAAAATAATATATGTATATATATATACATATATATATATATATATATATATATATATATATATGTGTGTGTGTGTGTGTGTGTGTGTGTGTGTGTGTATATATATGTGTGTGTGTGTGTGTGTGTGTGTGTATTGAGAGTAACAAAATTTGAAAAAATTGCTTGCTAACATCATACTACTGCGACATGACTCATTTTAACAATATTCTCCTGTGATTTTATGCAAACCTATCTAAAAATTCCTCTAAATCTAGTCTTTTAACTCGCATACTTTCAATTGATAGCACAGCAAGGTTACTTAAAATGTCATTACCCATTGCATTTCTGAGAGTAGTCTTAATTAATATCAGAGCAGAGAAGCTTCTCTCTGATGAAGCTGACGGAACAGTTAACACTACAGAAATTTTGGCTAGTCTGCAGAGTTTAGGAAATGCCTCCTCATAGGAATTAAGAATTTTCTGGTGGTGTTAGGCCGGGTATTCATGCTCAGGTTTACCTGTCAGTCAAACCACGACCGTTCGACGGATAAGCGTCCACATGTAAAGGCCCCCCATACACTGAACGATTGTCTGAACGACTGTTTGAACGATTGTCGTTATCGACCCACATACACACTATTCAGACAGTATGAACGATCACCGCACCGATTTCAGTCTGAACAAAGATTTTGTCTCGAGAAGACATGGCATCATCTTCAGAAGAGAGGCGCGCGATAGCGTTATATTGGCAGACAAACCCATACATTGAACGATCTGCGTATGACAGACTTAAGTCGCAAGCCAGCAACCTGGTCATGGCAGATTCCTGCTGAGATCATTCAGACACGAAGCTCCGCCCACTTTTGCATTCAGACAAGCACATACACAGTGTTTTTGCGAACGATACAGACAGTCGTTCAGACAATCGTTATGACAATCACTCTGTGCATGGGGGCCTTAAAGGGTAGAACTGTCAGTTGGACAGTCAACTCGAGGTCATTGCCCTCATTTCTCGCCCAGCCTTCGTCGTGGCAACAACTATATAGATGACAGCGATCGAAACTCTGCTGGGTGATAAAGAGTTGGAGCTACATAGACCAGCTGTTGCTGCGGCAATTCATGTCTATTCTCATACAGTATTAATGAAAAAGGTTGAATGACACCTAGGGGTTTGTTCAGTTATACATGAAAACCAGGCCTAATATGATTTGGACTCAAAACGGTCTACAAATAGCACTGCAGCGTCTAATAATGAAATTAATTAGGCCTATGCATAGTTTATTCATATTCTGGTCCAAGAGGCGGAGATCCTTCCAACTTCCCAGGCGAAATCCAGCGGCGAACTGTCACAAAATCGTTGGCTGGGTTGCCGCGAAGTCCGTACATCACCAAGAAACTAACTCCGCACCGGGAGGTGTAGTACGTGTTACCAAGCAATGTTATTTTGCTACACTAACTAGATGAAATAGTCACCCTGGTTATATTATATTTAATCTTTACCAGTATGTGAGTAGGGTCTACTAATTAAACCTTTTTAGAGTTAGATTTTCCCCTTCCCGAATTTCAGTTGCTTCATATCTTTTGAAACATGACGTGACTTTAATAATAATAAAATTTAGAATCGAGCGAGATACTCGGACATATATATATATATATATATATATATATATATATATATATATATATATATATATATATATATACGTACATATTTACTGTTTTATAGTTATGATTGTATATGATTTGATGCGTAAATTAGGCTACAAAGTGAACGCGGGCAAGTAAGTTTATTCCTAAAGTCTTCAGCAAAAAGTGGGAAGTTACAACAAACTGCACTGAAATGTATTTCTTTACTAAAAATCGGTTGCTTTTTACTCGGTTTTTTGCGTTCCCCACAGAGTAAGATAGCCAAGCTCCATAAATCATTCGATATTCATAGGTAGTTTGTTCTTTTCTTTTTAAAACCACATTTGTCACTTTAGGTAATATGGAGTATGTTAAATCAAAACCTTTGCTGAAGTAATAATGATGATAAACATCCTAATATGTAACATAGGTCTAGGCTTAAAAAACAATATTAAGCATGTAGGTCTATGCTACCTTTTATGATCCTGATATTCTGTAATGAGATATTTCCCCAGGAGAATGGACAGCATATTATGCATGATTTATGGTATATGTATATATGGCAATCGTCAACCAAACCAATGCCCTATTCAGGGCTATGAGTTTAAAAAAATTGGTAAAGAGCACATCATAACTGTTCCAATTTTTATCAACAAACTACATTAATATAAAGAAAATACACGATTATAATACACAATTTCCTAGTATACTGATATCGAAACTTATTTGGTTATAATCAGTTAATTCACTTCAATTAATGCAATTGCCTAACACAGATTTGCAATTGTTTTCTAAAGAAAAATACTCATTAAACTTGACTTAGTTTACAATACTGTAAGTCAGTCTTCGCCCTAAGATTAATATAAAAATTAACCAAATTTTACTAACCTATATATATAATTAAGAGGGCAAATTGAAGATTGCTGGGCCTAAAGAATGAATGCATTGTTGGGTTACGTCATCTGCTGTTGTCACAATCGGTTCTTAATTGAACATCGTAAATTATATTGGCGCGTAAACACTCAAGCCTTGTAGGGTAATAGTCCAGGTCATTGTCATTGTACGCTTAACCATCTAGTTTTTCTGCAAGCAGAGTCTATTTACCATCATGTCTACCTTTAACAGAGATCTGGAAGTCAACCTAAGATTTCTGCCTCATGAACATTTGGTTTTCAACTTGATTTCGTTGTTTCGGTATGAACTGACTGCATTGCTATTTCCTGTGATAATTTGAAAGTGACATTTACTCTTATCATGAAGAAAGATGGTATAATGATTCGCTTGTGGGTGTATGCGTGCGTGTGTTTGTATTTGTGTGTGCATACTTATTTCAAACGAACCCATCTGCAGGCATTCAATTGAAGAATGATTTGAATAGGGGGACATTTGTTAACAATTGTAAATTGTATGTGAAAATGATTTTGAAAAATTAACCATCGCAAACATAAGTCGCTAATGAAACGCTCTCTCTCTCTCTCTCTCTCTCTCTCTCTCTCTCTCTCTCTCTCTCTGATTACCTTCGATGTCAGGATGCCAGAAAACTTTCAATCAATCAATCTCTCTGATTAGCGATCTTTTCATTCTGTATTTCCCATTACCTTCTGTTATTACTTCTTTCCAATGAATGGCAGAATATTCTTTGGAAGCTTCAATTTCCAGTCACAGTCAATCTCCCCTGTGGTGGGCTTGTTCCATATGGAATAATAATAATAATAATAATAATAATAATAATAATAATAATAATAATAATAATAATAATAATAATAATAATAATGCTAACAACAACAACTTTGCGACTACAACGGCCCGCTAGAAAGGCTAAAAAGGCTAAAATAGAACGGATGATAAACAAGTTCACGACCGTTTGACGGATGAGCGTCCTCACGTATGGAGTAGAACTGTCAGTCGGACAGTCAACTCAAAGGTCATTGCCCTCATTTCTCGCCCAGCCTTCGTCGTGGCAACAACTATATGGCAGCGATGAAAACTCCGTTGGGTGTTAAGGATGTAGAACTTCAAAGATTAGCTGTTGGGCAATTCACTTCAAAATAGGAAAGAAGCAGAAAGGCATAGCAGAGTATGGTCTAAATATTGCCTATTAAAGAGAGATGCCTATTCTCATACAATATCAGTAAATCAGGCTAAATTAGACCTGGGGGCTGGTTTGGTTATTTATGAAATAGACCGTGAAGCCTACTATCACTAGTAACACCTTTCATAAAAAGCAGGACATTGGTCTAGGCCTGTACCAAATTGTCTCTAGCATGGAAATTTTTTTCTCTTATATTTATCATAAGAATTGGACTGGCAACGGTGTACAAATAGCACCGCATGGTCTAACAATGAAATGAATTAGGCCTATATACATAGTTTATTCATATTCTAGTCTGAGCAGCTAAGATCCTCCCTAGACGAAATCCGGCAGTGAACTGCCATAAAATCGTTGGTTACCCTTTACACATGCAATCACCTGTCAGTCGGTCGAAAGAACTTTAGGTAATTCCATCAGTTCTGGTGAGTGGACTGACTCCGCCCACAAGCTGCCATCCACACGTGCGTTTTAACGTCAGTTTCGAGGAACTGACAGGCAGACTGACAGGTAAACCTGTGCGTGAATACCCAGCCTAACATATGTTTTGCAGAGTACAGTTCATATTTGAGATCTTCAGTGTTAGCATTATAGGCATGAATAGGTACAAACATTTCTCGAAAGATAAGAATTCCAGACTTTGTTGGTTAAGTGACTGTAATGCTTTTATAAGTGTTCAGATTTCATTACTGAGCTGCCTTTTCATTTCTGACAAAATATGGTCTAAAATAAGGTGAAAAATGTTAATTCATGTTGAATCCTTAATACAGAGGTCAAAGTGTGTGCTTCCTGAATGTTTTCTAATAATATCAACAGCAACAAACTCCTGCAATTTTGTAGAAATTCTACGTCTCCTTGATGGTCTACACTTTGATGTTGATTCCAAGCTGAGGAAAAACTTATTATATTTGAAAGTATTTCATGAATAGAGATACCTTGGTGGGCCCGTGGCCAGTGGTTGGGCACAGGATTCTCGAGGCTGGGCACGTGCCCGCCCATGCCCACCCTTAGCTACACCACTGCATGGTTGGTGTTTTCAGCCGGGCTTGGTTTAGCACTACAAAGAGTGAGTTGCGAGTACCTAAGTTATTTATTCAATTTACTGAACAGATTAACCATCTCATGTGAGAAAGTTTAATTTTCTTAGCGGTAGAACACAGAGAAATAACAGCCACTGTTAACAAGAAATGGAATTCAACAGGAGAGGCATCCTCCAGTATATCAGAAGGTTTAGCCAAAAATGTAGGCTATCAACAACTTCTAAGGTACGGACACTTCTGTTGTGTGAAGAATCACATCAACAACAGTGAACAGAGATCCGAGCAGTCGTATCCAGTAGACCCTAAATCATGACCTCTATACGACATTTCATTAGTCATTATAAGACTACTGCATCCTTTTCTTTCGTATTATAAAATGTTCCATGGCAAGTTATCCAGATGAAGAAGACAGTTCAGTTAATAGCAAAGAGTTAGCGTCTACAGTTTAAGCTACCTTTGAAGGATGAACGCTCTCTCTGGATTGGACAAGGAAAAATTTAACCTATAATTTTCATGACACGCTCATGATCTTCTGGTTACTGCAAAAGCTAGAGTTGGATGTACGAGTAGTGGTCACAGTTACAACCTTAATTACTCAAGTGTGAGAATTTCATTCTTAGCGCTTTGCATTGAAGCTGATTCAGCTGGTCTTTTCATGCTCATTGGAGTCATTGAGTACCTATTTGTTGGTACTTTGTGACTCTTGACACCGTTTCCCTTCTAGTTCTTCCTCTCTTAACACTTCTGAGTGAATTCTCTTTTCACCAACCTGACGTCCTCTGTTTTTTCCACCAAACTAAATCATTTCAAAACTAACCATTTTTTACCAATTGTGTGCGTCTCCATTTTGCTCTTTCCTATCCGCTTGTGCCAAATATGCTGTATAAACAGTTCGTAGCAGCAGCGGGAAGTTTTTTTGTTTCATTCATGTTCAGTATCTCCTCTTCACTTCCTTATAGGATTCTGGTTTCAATAATGCCTTCATATTTTGTCATTTTGGCTTCCATATACACTCCAAGTCTCTTCCTAGTCTTCTGCAGACGCCCTGCTACCTTCTATTTTTTTTAATGTTCTTTGGCCAACCTATTCTCTCATCTTACTATAATTTGCATATCCGCTCCGAGATACCTGTATGAACCAACTGATCTCATTCAATCACTGTTCATAAGATTAATTGTCATCACGTCATCGAGTTTCCCACTACTCTCATAATCTGAGTTATCTTCACGTTTACTCTCAACTTGTGCCTCTTGCAAATAATCTCACTCTACAGTTTCTGCAGTTGGTCTTCACCCTCCCCAGTCAGCGCCTTTCCCTATCCAGAAACAAATAATTTGTTATCCTATGACTTTCCACTTATGTCTAATATCCTTTCTCTGACTTCTTGCATAGCTTCATCTACGAATGTAATGGACAGACTTTAACGAGCCAGTGCTTCGGTCTAGTTTTTACACTAAATCTATCACTCTCTAAATAATCTAACATACGTTAGGCTTCCATTATAAAAACGTTCACTCATTCTCAACAACATACATTGTATTCCATACATCTTAAAAGCTTTCCTCTTGGCCTTTCTATTATTTCTGTTATACACGGAAGACTCATTTTCATGCCAAACTATGCAACTTTCCTCCTGCATCCGTTTTCCATGTGTCTGGGGTAGCAGAAAGATACTGACGAATGAACGAATAAAACACTGTTAGTACGAGGACTGTCTTGGTGAGACTGTGTGGCAGATGAGAAATCATATGGTTCCCGGGTTCAAAGAACGACAAAGGCTGGTTGTGCTATGTGATCTCAACACATGTGACTGAGAAAGAGATGTTCTTGTATGGAATGAGACTGTATAGTCATTTGAAAAGTTTTTTTTATAAAGTTGGATTAAGGGAAATATCTAGTTTTCAAGCAAGATTATTTATGAATTTACTATTAAATGAAACGCAGGAAGGAATAGTTTATTAGGATAATGTGTCTGCAAAATGTTTAAGAATGTTCCAGTTGGGGGGTGTAATGGTGAAAACAGTCTGATGTGATTGGGGTATATTTGATCACTATTCCGTAAAAATCATATGTGAAAATATTTACATACTACAGTTAACTAAGAATGGTTAATACGAGCATTATGAAGGTAATAAGTCAAGTGAGTTTAATAAAACTGTGTCGGTCATGTTGAACTGAATGTCAGTGATGCTATGGTTAAATTCGCCCAAGTATGAGTGGCGAATGAAAAATACGCAAAATGTAAGAATGGAGCTGTGTCTGGAGTTTGTGCCTGTGGTTAATGGAGTTTCGTAAGATTGAAGGAAATCAGTACGTTGTGGGCTGAGGAAATCAGACGAAAACGATGATCGTATAGCGAGGAATGCAATAGTCATAAAAAAAGGGACTGATAAATGCTTTAGTGGATTAAAATTTGGTAAGTTCTACGACGCACCGATCGTTATAAACAGTGTTTACGTACGCTGTAGGTATCTATGGAAAATTGTGGAAAACTACAACCCTGACCGTGTTGTATGCCACTGTTTTGATAAGGACGGTTGTGGTCTTCCTGACCCCAACTGCCAAATCTAGTACACACTTTTTAGTAAATTTTGGTGCAAATCATCAAGAATCCAGTTCATGATAGGCTTTACAGAGGCAAGTTAATATCAGTGTTAACCGTCATTAGCAAAAATATTTCTTTCTTAGGCCTTGCTGACCGACGTCAGTAAAATAACTTTTCGTTATGATATTTTATTTGGCAAATGTTCATAGTCGGCAACAAGAATTTGGTTAATTATGAAAGAAGAAAGAATATTGTTCGCTAATGAGATTCACAGTCGCTCTCATCGCACTTTATAAACAGTTTTATGAAAAAATCAATGTGACGCCCATTCAACTTTTTTTAAGCAACTTGGAAAATAAAAATTTTCTGGACGATTTGACTTAAGCCTTTGTCGAGGGAGGGACAGTACAGCATGTTATTCAAGACGAGGCCAGAACTAGAATTTCATCTTACTGCATTGTCATCGGGATGCTATCTTCTTTAACAAAATCCGAGTGAATCTGTGTTGTTTGTCCGCCCCGGGTGGGGGTGGGATACGAAGGTGATCGGGATGGTAGGTAGAGGAGACATGAGGGGCAGCGCCGGGTTTGAGCGCAGCGTAGCGCATGCCATCAAGCTCGCGTAAGGAATAATATGCGATCGTTCAGCATAACTTCTCTCTCTCTCTCTCTCTCTCTCTCTCTCTCTCTCTCTCTCTTTAACCTAATTTTGATATTCATAGTCTCGGGTCGTCCGAGTGGATTTATTATGAATGAAGCCTCTAAGCTTCATCAGAGAATGCTCAAGTCATGTTGAATCTTCTACATATCGAGACGCGTCTCCTTTGTCAGTAATGTGGTCTGTAGGTACGACATAGTTCCTAAGAAGTGGTTCAAGGGTCTCGCGAAATCCACCTTTTAATTCAAGATACGCAAAACAGCCTTGTCCTTAATCACGCGTTTTCATTTCCCGCAGTGGTTTCTCTCTTTGCCACGTCAGTGCCTCTCTCTCTCTCTCTCTCTCTCTCTCTTTCCTGAATCTTTTTAACTCTCACACAATTTTTCTGTGACAGTCGTTGGGAATTACTGAAGGGTATCTGTCAATAATCAAGAGCGTATGCTCTGCCAAGAATCAGATGTGTTGAATGGTATTTATTAACGTCAATGATCTCAGCAGAAAGTGGAAATAGA
Source organism: Macrobrachium nipponense (assembly GCF_015104395.2). Taxonomy (NCBI): domain Eukaryota; kingdom Metazoa; phylum Arthropoda; class Malacostraca; order Decapoda; family Palaemonidae; genus Macrobrachium; species Macrobrachium nipponense. Next base: position 41,173,954 of record NC_061087.1, on the reverse strand, counting down.
ATTTAGACGTAACAGAAGCTTACGTAGTTTGAATAAAACAAGTTAACCAGTGAAATCCCGGGAAGCAGATACGAATATCATCTCTGAAATATAAAGGAGACACTAGAATATTGCGAATGCGCTATCCTTAACTAGTTGGGCAACCTGAATATCTAGTATTTGAACAACTTAAAAGGGTTTGATAGATACGAGAAAGTACTGCACTTGGAGACAAGTGTCGATCTCAGTGGCACAGGGAGCAGTATCCTCCGTCAATGGTTGTGCGTCTATGTCAGTGTTGGAAATCCATTCCATCCATAAAATGTCTGAGATGGATGCTCTATTGAAGTTATTCAGAACAGCGAAGAATCAGACAAACACACAGCTTGACAGTCAGTGGAAAACAAATAATCACCGAATAAAGACATCTTAATCTTTACTTCCTAAATGAATACGTAATGAGTTGACAAGTGTTACGAGATCGCGGGAGAAGATGGATCTCCCCATTATTTCAGGATATGTGTCGTTGAAATCGTAATTTTCTTGGAAGTATCGTATTATAAGATTTATAGGAGGTCAGACAGTCAGTTGATGACTGGCATCCACCGGCTTGAAGCTTCACCGTTCTGTGAAAGCACTTCCTGGGAAATGACATTTGCGTCGTGAAGACCAAAATGACCACCGCCAGAACATCTTCATTGGCGATGACAGTTCAGCAAACTTAACTCTGTTCATAAGCCTGCCTGTGGTAAAAGATCATTTTCCAGAAACAAAAATTCACCTGAAAGATTTTCACCTTAATGCCTGTGAGTGTCATTATTGCAAGCAGTAGTAACAACATTCACTCTACCCTTTGACTAAACTATTCTAGTAGTTCTCTACAGATCTATCAACTAAAGTATATCGTACTGGAAAGCTAGATATATATTTACTATCTTCAGATCAGTGGTTCTCAAGTGGGAGAGAATTTCAGAGTTACAGGGGCAGGGGAGGAACTGTGACCACAGGCTGGCAGGCTCAAACTGGCTCTAGGACTACACAAAACGCAGTGTGCATAGGTCCAAACCACTGAGAAGTCGTGCTGGACTTCCTCCGCGCTAACTTGTGTGTTTGTGCTAGTATTTTGTTGCATATGTTTTGAAATGCAGCTTTTGAAGCAGAATTTTGGAAATTTGGGAGGGGAATGGCATTCTAACATAAGGTGGAAGGGTACATGGGCTAGAAAAGGTTCAGAAGATAGTGATAAAAGGAATGCAAGCAAGTTTGAAGTTTTGAAAACTTGTAATATCCGATACTCTTATGCCTGTTTATTATCCTTGTCTGAAATAAATGGTACTATCCTTACAGGAATTCGAGAAGAACGAACAGCTGACGTACCTCGTTAGATCTAAGGTTAGGGCTACTTTGGCTTGTCATCTACACGTCGTTTCTGAGATGCAACAACTATCCCCTCAGGGATCAAAGTACTATATATACACCATTTCTATATTGTGTGGTCCACAAATTACATTAATGAACGATATCTTTGATTCCCGGGGTGCAAGTTTCTTACGACGCTTCTGATTGGCTGCTGATAAGCCAATCACATGGCTGAAAACTCTTATTCTCTCGAGAGAGTTCACACAAGTAACATCTACGTTCCGACCTCTTCCAAAAATTATAACTTTCATCACACCTCAGTTTTACCCGCAGAAAAGTAGTGTTTCCCAGTGGCATCACTAAACATCGACAGGTCAATGATTTAAGAATTATGATGGTATGAGAAATATGAAGAAAATCGTAATATATAATAAAAATAGGAATAATGAGAGGTATATAGGAGAACTAATTGTAGCGAAAGAAAGATCAATGGGATGAATAAATTTCCTCCATAAGGTATCAGTATCTAAGTTACGATTATTTTTCATACAGAGATTTCCACTACAGGATATGAAAGGGTGATGGTGATAATGATAGTGACGATAATGAAGTCTTAATATTCTTTTTCCCCCATAAGATTCCTTCTATCGAAGGGTTCGGGATCATCATGATGGCGTCATCGAGTGGTCACGTGAGCAACAACGGACTACACGGAGATTAGAGAGAAAGATTGATATTCTTAATCTTTTGCTTGTTATTTTCATATTGATAGCCTCACCTATAATTTTTGGGTAGTTGTCTGCCATGACATTTAAGCTACGAAACTGTATGAAACACAAGATGATAAATGATGAATGCACTGCGATCTCATGTATGGAACGAAAGAATATATTTTATATTAAGAATTTCATGTTTATTTCACTATAAATATTTTAGCATTATGTTTACTGAAGTACATAATTCTTATGCTATCATTACAATCCTTAAATCCTTGGCTTGACGATGTTTGGTGATGAAATTGGGAAACACACCTATTCTTCAGGTAGAACTGAGGTGTCATGAAAGTTATAATGTTTGGAAGAGGTCGAACGTGCGTGTTACCTATGTGAACTCTCGAGATGCTGAGAGTCTCCAGCCCTGTGATTGGCTTATCAACAGCCAATCAGGAGCGTCGTAAGGGACAGGCCTGGACATCAGATGCATGGTTGATGTGAATCTATCATAGTACTAACATCACGCAGGTGACGCGTAAATCACATGCCAAAGGTTTCTCATGACATTAAAGTTTAGTTGATAAATACCAAATCTCAGAGAGAAAAGATGACTTGGGGAATATGACCAGAAATCTGTGACGCCAGAGGTTCTGCTTCGTCAAGTTTTAAATAGCATTAGAGCGATGGGTAGTAAATGAGGGCTGAGATTCCTCAATACAAGTGATCTATGAGTATAATACTGCAAGTCACCAGACGATCCAAGTGACGTCAACAAAAAGAGCCCCAAGATTTGCATGGGTGACGCCCAAGGGTTTTAAGCCGGTATCCACCTTTGCGGCGTGTAGTACTACCTATAGTACTAGACCGTTGGGGATGACCGTAAAACATAAGTAAAACTGTATATAAATGTTATAAAGATAATAACCCCGATAAATATTTGTTCTAGATTACGACTCCCGAAAACCCTCGGGAGTCACTATCTGAGAAAAATCCAGAATGGTTTCTGTTTTATTGCTGTAATTGTTTTAATTGCCACCATAAATTAATGTGACATTTTTTCTGTGAGTTTTTTTCATAGCTAAAATTGCGACTTTTTTCTGTGACTTTCTTCCCGTGACTTTATTACTGGCCAACCCATCATCAATGTCGTCGTCTTCATTGTCGTTATGATGTTTATGAAACTGCCATATTAAGGATAATATTGACGTCAGTATTGCAATAACCCACCTCAGATAAACCTGGGTCTGAGAGACCCTACCCCTACAGCAACACTTCTAGTTCAGTAACTTCTAAATACCTGGGAGACCTGGTCTTCCCAGTAGCTTCCTCACTTTGCGTATCCATGCAGGGGGGTAAGGAAGTTACTGAATTCAAGGTGTCTCTCTCTCTCTCTCTTCTCTCTCTCTCTCTCTCTCCATTTTATCAGTGCAAGGGTATACGGGTCAGTGAGAACCACGTCTACCTGAAATGTTATGTTACCTTTATGTGAAAAAATACATAAATGTTATGAAGTATATGAGTCTTTGCAGATGATCATCATTCTTATTGCAATAGTTATCACTCCAACTAATCTTTATACATTTAGTTATAAAGATCACTGGAAATGGATGCATTTTCAGGAAAAAAAAACTCCGTTTACGCTATTATCGCTCATCGGTAAGTTCATACAAAATGGGTTAATTTACACTCATATTGATTGTTTTCATTGTTACTGGTGTCCTTTTACTTAGTTTTTCTTTTTCCAGGTATATACATAAAAAATTTAAATATGAAAAAGTACTAAAATATGAATTACTCTGATAAGAATACAGTATCTGGCATCCATCTACACAGCACGAAGTCCTTTCCAATACCAGGATTTAGGACCTCTCAAAAAACCATTGTTGATTTATTTTGTTTGTTCATGATACCTTGAAAATAATTTCTGCTTTTTGTAGTTTAAGAATTGTTGTTTAATTAAAATATTCTAGAACCCGCCATCAGGCAGAGGCAGAGCTCTGCCACTTTTCCGCCTCAGGTAGAGGTCGGTCTAAAAGACCCGATAAATAAAATATACAGAATTTAGTTTTGTGCCTTATATATTTTCCTAATGCTAAATAAGGGAACAAAATCAATATTTCTTCTTTCCAAACTTGCAAAAAGAGATGTGATTTTCTCTTACTTAAAAAAATTTAGTTTTTTTTTTGCAAGTTTGGAAAGAAGAAATATTGATTTTGTTCCCTTATATAGCATTAAGAAAACGTAAGGCACAAAACTATTTTCTGTATTTTTCACTGTCATACCGACCTCTACCTGAGGCGGAAAAGTGGCAGAGCCCTGCCTCTGCCTGACGGCGGTTTTAGCATATTTTAATTAAAACAATCAACACAGCGCTGAACTACTAACCAGATAAAACTTATCGGAAATGCTATGCTGGATGTGTCACTGACACAGAAGACAATATTTGATTGTTCCAGAGGGTGTAGCTAGTGGCTAAGTGGTGAACTATATATGAAAGGTCCATACTCCGTTAGGCTGGATACATGGGAAGACAGCTAACTATGCAGTCTCGGCTGAGCTTCCAAACATGATTCGGGACATAACACCGGGGTTTTTCTGAAATCTGGTCAGTTCACAGAACAATCATATTATCTACCTTGATGGAAAACACTTTATATGATACTGGAGTAGGAAGCCTTTTAGAGTTGGGATCACCGTACTATGACCTACAGGCCATAACCGACCTTCAGCTCCTTTAAATACTTGTGAATTCTGAAACTTATTCTCCTCTTTGTTTCCATATTTTTTCTCAACAACAGGGTCGGACAGATAGAACGTGCGGATCCTGTCTGCCACGCCCCTTCGTCCCAATTATTCTTGCACCAAACTACCGATTTCCTCGTTAAGACCAAAAACCCCAGTTACCGGAATTATTGGGAAAGGCGCAGACTGAATTCCTTTCTACTCGACCTTTACTGATGGCTCAAGTTCATTTTTAATTTCTTGGTTTTGTTGTACTGAAGTTCTTTCTTGTGGCATACTCATTTTTTTTATAGTACACCACAAGTGGTCAGGTTGTCAGTTCATGCATATGTTTGTAAAATTTTAGTACATGAAATAAGGTTTTTTTTATTTCATCTGCAGTCATGCTTCTTTTTCTTTTTCGTCTTCTTTTTTTTTGTGTGTGTGGGGGGCGGGTGTCTGAGCATTTGCTGATGTTTTAAATCTTTACTGGTCAAATAATGACACAATGTGAGCACGGCGTTGCTCTACTGATAATACCACTTATGTTTTCATGTGATTAGTACATTAGTAATATTTACCATTGTAAAGGAATCACATTCATATCAATGTTGACTTATTCACCCCAATGTATAGCAAGACGTCACCTTCGCATAAATCCTCTTCTTTTTAACTGAAATAGATAGGAAAATGTCAGTTAAAGCAGACACTGCATATCTAAGTTAAAACATCAAAGGCTTAACATCATTTAAATGTGAATTTATGATATTTTAAAAATAATCTTAAAGGTGTGAGGTTTTTATCTAACTAACGAATTTTTCTTCTATCTTCAGCACTTCTGGAGATGTCAGCATTTGAAGAAAGTTAGGGCCGGGCTGTGCCGGGCCGCCAGAAATGCAATCATGAACACATCATTTAAATGTGAATGTATGATATTTTAAAAATAAATCTTATAAGGGATGAAATTTAAAGATGTAAGGTTTTATCTGCCGAAAGAATTTTTCTTTTATCTACAATATGTTTGGAGATATCAGCATTTGAAGAACGTTAGGGCAGGGTCTGGCCGGGCCGCCAGAAATGAGCCCGTTTCCAGTAAGACTTCGTTTGGCTTGTCAGCAAGGGTGCAATTCTCCAGCGGCCCATTCCATGAATTCAGTGAATCTGATCTCCCTGCCTTTGGATGGAGTTTAGAAGTAAAATATGCAGGTTCTTGTCTCGTCAATCTTAAATCCTTAAGTCACTGCTCTGAAAGAACTTGCTGACTCATATGAAGCAGCGATAATGTTCTTAAGCCCTTGAAATAGCTGAAATGGAAGAGCAAGTTGATGGATGTAGCGGTGAAAAGAGGGGTCGCTGGAGGTATAAGAAGTCATCATTTCGTTAAAATGCAAGTTAAGATAGATAGGTTTTAGTTGGAGAGGAATGCTTAAAGATTTGTTTGGGGATGTAATTGGACAAACAAGTATGATAAGAAATAAATGAGAAGCACACAAATGAATATGGTTGAAATATGAAATGTATGCCCCTGTATAGATTTTTTTTCTGCATATTATTATTCAACACTGACTGGTGACCAAAAAGGAAGTATGATCAGATACATATACGCATAAAATTAGAAACAAACAAAATCTTACTAAAATTTGTTCATTTAATATTATTAAATTTTTTTTAACCATGACTACTCAATTCTGTTTTCCCGAGAGAGAGAGACAGAGAGAGAGAGAGAGAGAGAGAGAGAGAGAGAGAGAGAGAGAGAGAAGCTCATATTCGCGGCGGATATAGGACACAGATTTATAAAAGCCTCACAATCATCGTTTATTAAGCTGTTTTATTTTATACGGTGGTATTTTTCTGTCGTGTCTGGTTGGTAGAAAGTACGGGAAAATCAATAGTATACTTGTACGTGAAGCTCTCATAACCCGTGAAGTCCAATTTAAGTACCTCAGTTTAGCATATTTGTTAAGAACTCTTATATACTCTCATATATTTTGACCATCTTTAGTATCACTAACTGACGTCATCAGTTCCCGGATGTATATGTGAAGGTGGAAGGTCTCTTCAAATTTATACCACTTTTTCATGGGATTCCTGTAGCCGGTATATATATATATATATATATATATATATATATATATATATATATATATATATACTCTATATTCCATGGGATTCCTGTAGCATGTGTATATATATATATATATATATCAATTATTTTATATATATATATATATATATATATATATATATATATATAACTTTATATGTGTGTGAGCTAATTATTCTAAGTTTGGAGGTCTAAAGCTCGCACCAACTTGTGACTGACATCTCCGAATGAATACAAGAATAAGCTTTATATATATATATGTATATATGAGTCATATCACATTACCGTGATTCATATACATACATTGAGGTACAAATGTCCTTTAATATCTAATTCGCCGTACCCTCGGAATTGATATATTTTCATACAAGTTAACCGAAAGGGAATTTTTTAGTCGATAAGAGATTTGTCGCCTCACGGGCACGAACCATCGAACCCAACAAAATCCAGGATGCACAGTGAAGCTTGAAACCACATAGCCACCGCAAAACATTTGTTGCTCGATGTATGTATATGAATCGCGGTAATGTGATATGACTCATTTAATGGCACATGCGGACAAAAGCACTACAACTTTACCGAGGTCGAGGTGGGTTGATACCGACTCTAAGACAACAAACACCTGAGAGCGATAGGTATTTGTAGTTGAGAGGAGGCATAAACTTATACCCTCTTGCGGTGCAGTGTATTTAAGGCTTCACTGTGCGTCCTGGATTTGTTGGGTTCGATGGTTCACGCCTGTGAGCCGACAAATCTCTTATCGACTAAAAAACCCCTTCCCTTCGGTTAACATATGAAAATTGATTAATTCCAATTTAGATCGAATTAGATATTAAAGGCATTTGTAGCTCTATGTATATATATATATATATATATATATATATATATATATATATATTTATATATATACTATATATAAAATGAAATGTAGAAAAGCAAGGGAAAGCAAAGCAAAGAATGGCCACGTGAGGCTGTCGCTCACTCGCTCATTTTTGTCTCATGTCCGCGAGATCTTCCGTCCCGTGTCAGATTTCGACACTAGGGTGTTTAAAAGAGACCAACACGTGGCCCACGTCAGTGTAGATATGACTATGCAATTTAACTTAGAATGTGTGGAAAAGTTCATACGGTCTGCCGCGTATAAGGATAATGATCTGGAATTCCTTCTCACGTTTCAATGGTCTATCTTACCCGTTTAAATGACACACGTCTACTTAATTGAAGGAGCTTCGGGTCTATCACTTTTTGAAATACGCGGGATAAAGAGTCGCCAAAAGATAATGACGTTTGATTTTACCCATACAAAAATCAAAGATGATAGATCGTAAAATATGCACATCGAAATTCTGCCGTTTTGAATTATGCATCCAAAGGTAGACAAAGATGATTCATCGCAGATTGGTTATGGATGTGGGTACCATTTCAAGGGCAGATACTTGAAGGCATGAATTTGTCGAGAGGTCATGAAATGGAGAACGGAAGATTCTGGTAATATCTCCACCCCTCTACTAATAACGATGGCTTTGTTAGTGCAAAAGAGAACTATTTATACAAGGAGTTTCTGAATGGAAGTCTGTTAGGGATACAGAGTTCGTTACGTTTCGGGTAAGCAGAAAATAAGAAATGGTCATGTTTAAAACAAGATAAAAATAAGTAAGTGCTTCATGAATAATCTGCGATGCATCTTTGTTCACCTTGGGATGCACGACCCAAAACGGCAGAATTTCGATGACCGTATCTTACCGATCTATCGTCTTTAACATGAGCATGTTTGCATGTGTATGTATGATTGTGTATGTATATATGAGATTGATTTTCTACTACTGTAAATTATCTTCAAAACATTTTCTATGGTTTTTAAAGGCTCTGACTATCTTCAGTGAGGAAATCTCTTCCGTGTAAAGGTGCATGTATCAAAGTGTTTTAGAAAAAAGAAATTCCATATCATGAACGGCATTACCTAACTCTATCTAATGCAGATTCTCTTACGGCATACCTGTATTTTATCTGTAGCATTTATTGAGCAATTGTTTCCAGGGAGTATAGTGAAAGGCTATCGAATGATACTTCGTGGATAAGCTATTCATATTCTGTCATATCTTGCCGTTGAGTATTTCTGCTACAAACCCCTTTTCACACTGAAGGCGCCTGGTAACTATTAGGATCATTTCAGGAACAAAGACCCCGTGTTAATAAATCTAGGGAAAAATTAATAATTGATAAGTTTTAACATTAATTTGGTTGATGAGAGCTTAGTGTCAGTAAACCTTCGATGTGATCATATTTTCTTTATATCCATAGCTTACTGTGAGACCGCACGAAGTTCCATTTGTTACGTCGTAAAGGACGTGATTTGTGACCCTTACCAAAGGTTGCATCGTCTTGACAGTTTTGTGATACCGTGCTGGAAACATCTTGTGAAACCCGTGAGGTCATACATTTGAGACCCCATAACTAGATGAAATTGATGAAAATTTAGATTCTTTTCATAACATCGTACTTCAAGTGTGTGTGTGTGTGTGTGTGTGTGTGTGTGTGTGTGTGTGAATGGCCTGATTTTTCTGATAAAAACATAGAATCCCTAAATAGCATTGAATGATTATCTCCTTTTGTAGAGATAATACTTAAGCCTTTGTAGTTATCATATCTATAGCGTATAGGAGCGGTACACTCTAATGATGATTGATGGAATCAATTTGATTTACATATTTGCTCAAAGTGGAGAGATTAATTTATGTTTATTCGTTTTCCGAATCCCAAATGACTTCTATTGGCTCGCCCTCTCTCTTGGTTGCTTGTTTTCGATCCGGATATTTTACATTCCATGACATCATTATCTTGACATTACAATACTTTATTAAAACAAACTAATTTTGAATGTTGCATCTTTGGTTATTTTTTGTCAGCCTTTATATTATAGCTTTATTTTGTATTCTTTGTGTTATGAGAACGAGATGTAAGCGAAAGTTTAGGTCAGGATACAACTGATTTTTTTTTCTTTCAGATTAATCCAGCCTTGTACTGGCACGGGCCCTTGCTCCCGGAGGAGCTCATAATTTATTTATCCAAACTTCACTCAAGTCAAAAACCCTTAGGGCCACAAAATAGTCCCAACCTTTGACAGGTAGGAAAAAGGGGTTAACTCTGGGCCTCTGCGTTTCTTCACATAAGCAAAAATACAATTACACAGATGTAGTAGAACATATAAGTATCGAATAGTTACGCACAGTTGAATGAATGACGTTTTGATACATACTCTGGTACAGTATCAATAAGGTGACGATAACGTCGTCGGAAATATTCGCCGAAAACATCGTCTTGAGATTTTGCTTTCTCTCCCTCGTGTTGGCCGTATGGAGCTTTCCCCGAGGTGAGAGTTGATTCATCTGCAGGAAAGCCATGTGGTTGAACACGTGTGCTTACAGTGAGTGCATTGTAACTTTTATGAAATAAGGGCACGCTCCTCCCCCTTAGGCTTGGTTGGGTGCTTTACATACACTGTTTTGATTAAGTAAAACTCAAGGCTAATTTATATAAAACATAAAATTAAATGATGAACAAAACACGAACACTTCGTTAACGGCTGGGTAATGCATACCTATATAGGCTTTCAAAGCCCTCTTCCGTTTTGCAGCTTGTATCATCCATGACGTTCCTCTTGTATGCATCTGCATATTGTTAATTGCGTATCTTTGCAATTGCAACATAACATCGACATTCTTTGCAGATTTTGCATGGCAGCCAAACATAGTACAAACGCTAGGCATTGTACGTTGCTTTTCGTTCACTACCTACTTCAAAATCGAAGCAAGTGAGGGAGACTTGCTTGTACCCTGGATGACGTCATGCGCAGGACGGGCGATTTTGATCCAGAAATGGAAAACCTCTCTCTTTTTAGGTTTTAGGTCAAGGGCGGTCTAGTGTAAAATAATCCGTCATAGTTATACCCAAATATTTATCTTCTAAAAAGAAAACGGGTATTAAGCAGAGAAAACTGCAATGTTTATTGTAAACAATACTAAATTACATTTTCTGACCTAACTTGAATAACTTTAAACTCCTTACATTTTATTTCACTTATATCAGCGGTATCTGAGCTATTTATTATAAATATTAATGAAAAACTAGTTTTTATTTGTTAACTGCTTCAAAACGAATCATCATGGAATGTTAGAATCAAATCTTGTTTCTGGTGAAATAAAGTTTAAAAAGAAAGTTATCTGTTTGTGGCTCTTGGGATTATATTCCCTCAGCTTAATCCCTGGTGTGGGTCAGTGTTTTCAGTTGGCACCCTTCATCTGTTTGCTTCTTGAACAGCTCTTTTTATAATTGGCTTTTGAGGAGGTTTTACAGAAGGATACCTCTCCTGGCCCAATCTCTTTCTATTCATCTGGGTGTGTGTTGTTTGCGAATGAAAGAAAAAGATGTTGACAGGTTGATGATGTTGAGGTGAATTGTTTTGCACACGCTCAAATTTTTGGTCAAATTTTTTTATGTCAAATTATTTGACGGTTTGACGTTCCCCCTACACGCTCAAACTTCTCATCAAATTTTCATTTTGCTCCCGAGTGTCATCATGGATGCATGTACAGCGTTGGCTCTTGGCTTAGCGTTGAAGAGCACACAGAAACGAAAGAGACGAAAGTGGGCCCAGCAATGGTATTTGTGTCGTGAACGATTTGGTCATGCCTCCTTTATTAAATGATATAGGTATAACATATATGTACCTACCTATATATATATATATATATATATATATATATGTGTGTGTGTGTGTGTGTGTGTGTAGTGTGTGTGTGTGTGTGTGTGTGTGTGTATATATGTATATATATATATATATATATATATATATATATATATATATATATATATATATATATATATATATATATATATATGTATGTATGTAGATGATATATATATATATATATATATATATATATATATATATATAAATGCAAGGACTTCAGCACAAGGAAGTGAATAAGACATAAAAAGATATTGTCTTAAGCATCAAGATGGAATGAATAAGATAAACACAACAATCTACCATTTGTACAGAGAGAGAGAGAGAGAGAGAGAGAGAGAGAGAGAGAGAGAGAATTCATGTAGAAGAGTCTCATATGCCATATCTTTTTATTTCTGTCACTATACACTCTTTTAATGTTCCAAAGTTGTGGTAAACTTCTATAAACATCATTAAGCTCAAGAAGAAATTTCTTTTCATGGTTTGTTGGAGCCATGATGACGATGAGCCGTGCACGTCCTCCTCAGATTATGTCTAATCACTAACTAATTTGCGCAAATTATTGCTAGGTACCACACACGCACAAATTATTTGACGTTGGCTCAAAAAATATCTACTGAAATCAGATCAGTAAAAAATTTGACATCAAACCTTTTAGGCCATCAAATTACGCCACACACGATCAAATTCATGTCAAATAATTTGACATCAAAATATTGGACCAAAAATTTGAGCGTGTGTGGGCCGCTTAAAGGAGAATGATAATTTGAGAAATGTGGAGATAGCAATTAAGTATGGTAAAATTGTTTGTGCTGGTGAAAGGATAAATACAAGTTTTCATATGGTTTGGTCACTGGGGTCAAAACAATGCATATTTCCTATAAGTTAAAAGGAAGAGGAAAGGAGACCTAAAACTGATAGATACTGATGACATAGAAAGGGGAGACAAGGGGGACAATGATGCCTAGGAATTGTAACATAGTGCGGAGTGGCGTCATTTGGTGAGGGCGGGGAAGGCCACTTGTCCCATATATCTATATATACTCATTTTATATCTTATTCACTCTTCCTCGGAATTAATACTATATATTTTCATATATGTTAACCGAAAAGGATTTTTTATTTTTTAATTGATAAGAAATTCGTCGGCTCACGGGTTCAAACCACGGAACCAAGAGTTCAGGACGTACAGTGAAGCTCTTTATCCACAAGGTCATCAAGAGAGGTATAAGTTAACGCCGCCTTCCACCTACAATTCCCTGTCACGCTCAGGTATTTGTTAGAGTCAGCATCAACCCATCTTCGTCTTGATAACCTGAGCGCGACAGGGATTTGTAGGTGTGAGGCAGCATTAAATTATACCTCTCGTGATAGTCTTGCGGGTAAAGAGCTTCATTGTACGCCCTCAATTCTTGGTTCCGTGGTTCGAGCCCATGAGCCGACGAATTTCTTATGACCTGAAATTTTTAAAAAATATTTTTAGCTTAATGAGTACATATGAATCACGATGATGTGATAAAATTCATATATATCTACATATATATATATAATATAATATATATATATATATATATATATATATATATATATATATATATATATATATGTGTGTGTGTGTGTGTGTGTGTGTGTTTGTGTGTACACCACGTAATTTCTGCAATACCGATTGGTATGACAGTGATATCCAAGAGGAGATGAACTGAATAAATCAAACATCTCAAACAAACAGAACCTTTGATTCAAATTTTATGAATTATAAAACTTAAAATTAGACTCAACATTATTGCAAATAAACCAATGCTGAAAGAAGTTACGCTTGTGACAAATAGACACCACCAAGTCATCATTCATTGACAAAAAAATGTAATTCACTAGACAGAAAACAGTAGTTTCAGCTCAATTTTTAGCTAGCATCATGATAAGAAGAAAGAGTCCTAGTCAGAGAATCCCAAAGCTCTACTAAAGAGGAAACGAAACTTGTTGAACTTCGTAGTTTGGAGCTGTCGTTTTCTCCACGGCTGTGATTATGTAAAACCAAAATGACTACGTACATGTTGTACGTTTTCGGCGTTGCCGCTTTTCCCATATTTGATTAATAAACTTGACCAAACTTTAGCAGGTCAAAAAAGGATAAACACCTTGACACTCTTGTACTGTGTTTAGACAAGTGTTCCATATCTGACTGAGAGGAGAAGGAGGAGGATGGAGTAGCTGCAAAGCTCAGTGGAAAAGAGACCGAGAATCTGTCAAGTGCGGAGAGCGAAAGAAATGAAAAATTACCTTTGATTTAGTCTTACCAGGGTGCAAAACAACAACAAAAACACCCCAGGCGTTAGAGTAATGTCTCATACAGGTATCTGGTCAACCACCCTTTCATAAATACCAAGTGTTGACCAAATTCTTAATAATTTAGGAGACTTGGAGGGTAGAACTAAGTGACCACTAGAGGCTAGTTTACAACGGTCTTAACATCCTAAGCCAGTGGTTCCCAAACTTTTTCAGCTTGTTACCAAATTTAACATGACACATTAAGCATGTTGCCCCATCACAAAATGCCAACATTGATATATATGGCTAAATTAAAGCACTAGAGATATTTTCTTTTATTTATTGTATTTGAACATTGTGCATCTCTAATGACTATTGCCAAAGATGTCATTAACATCAGTGGGATGGATGGAGTTGCATCCTTGAAGCTAGTTGAGGAGCTCTTGGCTTCGTGGTTGAAAGTGCCAGCCTGGCATCGTTTGCAATATTGAAGCAAGTCCTCTTTTGTGTTCTCATCCCCAGAACAGTTGAGAATCCCTTCTCGCAGAGATGCGTTGTTGAGAATGATACCAACAACTTCAAGGCTTTCTTGGACAAAGTTGGCGACCAGCTAGTCGTGAAATCCAAAAGGAATCTGCACTTTGGTTTTGGAATTCGATTTTCCAGGCTTCATTGGCTCGCATTCTGATCCATTCCTCCTTTGCAGGGAAATCATCATCGTGAATGGCCTCATCAGGTACAGAGAAGGAATGAATGATCCACTGAAGATTGGCTGTTTCTTGGTCACTCTCTGGAAATTAGTGACGCATGCTTGTTTCAAGTGCCTTCAAATGGTCAATCATCTCTTTGTTGATAGTCTGTAGAAGTGAATCCAATATCATTCTCCTCAGCAAACTGGGTTGTCACACACATATACATATATCTTCTTTTCAAATACTGTTTATTAGTTGTTGATGTTTATTGTTTACTGTTTAACATTATTACTTAATAAAAGTAGGCTTATTTTACAACTTTACATACTAAGACTAAGTTAACATTAATCCTAATGCTAGGTACGGCAATGTTTTCTTGATTTTCAAAATTCCTCAACCTTTTTTTTCTGTTACCCCTCCATTGCCCCCGAAAAATTGTTGAATTAACCCAGGGGGTAATTTACCCCCAGTTTGGGAACCACTGCCCTAAGCGCAGGCAGAGGTGATATGTTATATGATATTGTGGTGGGAATTAGTTGGTCTGTCCAATTTGAATGTTTCTTAATGAATAAGGAGTACTTGCTTTTGAGAAGGAGTACACATAGTATGTGCTTGAAACAAATCCAACTACGAGATAATTGACTGATAGCCCAATATTATATTATTATTATTATTATTATTATTATTATTATTATTATTATTATTATTATTATTCCGATGATAAACCCCTATGCATATGGAATAAACCTACAAGGGACATTGACTTGAAATTCAAGCTTCCAAAGAACATGGTCTTCGTTTCAGAGGCGTCACAAAAGATATCAGGAAACGCAGAAACAAGAGATCCGCTATTCTAAGAAAGATAAACAAATAAATGAATAGATAAATAGGTAAAAATATGAACGAATTATTGGAACACGAGGTGAATGGTTTTCGGGTAGCAATGCATTTTATCTTCACTTGAACTTTTAAGGTTCTAAATGAACAAAAGCCTGTTGGTGCTGCTGTTGAGCCGATAAAGCCGCTCTCGGTAGGAAAAGAGGATCAGCGATCAATTATGATACCTGTTCTCTGTTAAAATACAACCTATAAAACTACTACAAAGAAGAGGCCATCCGTCGATGGTTTAAGTCATAAATGATAATGTTAAGAAACAGAAACCTACCAGTATGAGCCACTCTATCGAAGAGAGAGATATCTCTGGCAGAGGAAGATATCCACACCAAATAACAGTACCTGTACATTCTTGTAAAGGAAGGACAAATGTAGAGAACATGTGGGCTTCCCTTGGCGTGCAAATTTTCGTGAACCTCTATATCTTATGTGTATCAGGCGTCTTCTCTT
>NC_061087.1:41093027-41153027 GCF_015104395.2 Macrobrachium nipponense | reverse complement strand
TTGCCTGAGTCTGCAGTCATTTCAAATTAGCTGCAACTTCTGAAGAGTGCGGGAGACGGCATCTTCGACGGACTGTCTGTACTTGAGCAGAGCGGGAACCTCCTTAGTCGAACCAGGTTGGCCACAGTGCTTTCCGCAGCGATTCTTGAAATGAGCCAAGTAACCGGCGGACGTAGGAACCTTGTACACAGCACCACGACATTTGCCTGCACAAAATATGACCATTAATCCTTGAGAAGTTATAAGGAATACATCAAGAAAATATGTTTTGTATCCAGCATTCACTTTTGTCTGCAGAATTGCTCAGAACTACTAAAGCTTCGGCCTCTTCGTTAGGCTGATTGTCATTCCCACATTCTGGGAATATCTCTTTGGCATTTTTAACGACAAATTTCCTTTCTATTGAGACAACTTTAATTTACCCTGATTCTTCATTCTTGCAAAGTTAAGTCTTATAAGACCATTATTTTTTTTTCGCATTATCATAATCCTAACAAACGTATATAATCGTTTTCTAAAGCCATGTTTCAGTTTTGAGTTGTCTCTGCCAAGGAATTCTACGCAAAAGTATAAGATCATGATAAATATCCAGTACATATTTATATATGTATATGTATATATATATATATATATATATATATATATTATATATATATATATATATATATATATATATATTTGGTCTTGATGATTGTGTACAATATGAATCCACCACGCTGAATTTGGTCGTTATCTATCGTTATCGCTTGTTGAAGCTTTAAGTCATTTGACCGTTTTGCCTTCACATTTCTATTGATATACATCCTTCGTAACCCTGAAATCCTCTAGTCCTGGATTCTATTGGTTCTCCTAGGTTCAACATAATATCTTAATATCTGAGGCCTTTTCTAATCCAAACCTTTTTTACTGTTAAAATGAATCATTTCCTATCTCGATGGCTTCTATATTACAGAATAAAGACTAAAAGGCTGTTTATGTGATTCTTAATAGAAAATACTTCTTTTAAGTGGAAATTCTCAAATAAGTGCATGGCACTTCGTCCAAATTATGAAGACGGGCGAAAGAGGTAAAAAGCTCTACCATATATGGTCTCCCGAAGCTTTTTCAAAACCATACTCCACCTACCTGACCCACACACCGTTGGTTTGTGCGACATGACACCCGTAACAAAGTCCATGTCGTAGAGACACTTCTGGTTGGTCAGCCCAGGCACGAATTTAGTCGGTACGAAGGAATGCCTCAGCGCCCAGAGGTAACCGGGCAAGTCCCGATTCTTCTCAGATGGCGGAAGGTCTCCCGGGTGGAACTTCCACTCCAGACTGTAGGCTGAGGGGGCTGCTTTTCCTTCGGCCTTGGTCTTCTTATGCGCTCTTTATGCGGACAAAAATTGTATGTATATTTACATACATACGTACGTATGAATTCTTTGTCACATCACCGTGATTTATATATACAATTATTGAGCTACAAATGTCGTTTCATATCCAATTCACGCTACTTCGAGAATATCCCCGAAGCGGAATGATCACCGAAGGGGAATTATTAGTGATAAATGGATCGGTACCGAAGAGTCTCGAACCCTGGACACAGTGCCTTCCAACGACCCCATTTATCATTTATAATTCCCTTTCGGCGATCATTTCCCGTCGGAGATATCCCCGAAGTACCGTGAATTGGATATTAAATGACATTTGTAGCTTAATGATTATATATATATATATATATATATAATATATATATATATATATATATATATATATATAGATAATAATAGATAGATGATAGATAGATAGATAGATGAGATAGATAGTATATATATATATAAACTATAATATATGAAGGTAATGCCACGGAGGAAAATGAAAAAGCGAGAACTGCCGAGATCTATCGGTCTCAATGACCCATTTACTAAAGTCGTGCCTTAAGTGAAGAGTCGTTAACACCGAAAGATCTCGGCAGTTATCGCTTTTTCATTTTCCTCCGTGGCATTACCGTGGCATTTATACACAGCATCACGTTTTTTATCTTTTGTGATAAAGTTTTTCATATATATATATATATATATATATATATATATATATATATATATATATATATAAAGGGTATAAGCCACGAAGGAAAAATAAACAACGGAGTTTTTACCAGATCTTTCGACTCAACGTCCTTTACTCAGCAGATAAACTGACTTTCATGAGGAATTGACAGTACAGGGGAAGGTCGTATAACTGACAGATAGGGATTCTAAGTACTAATCTCCTTATAATCCTTATCTGTCAGTTATACGACCTTCCCTGTACTGTCAATTCCTCATGTAAGTCAGTTTATCTGCTGAGTAAAGGACATTGAGTCGAAAGATCTTGCAAAAACTCCGTTGTTTATTTTTCCTTTGTGGCTTATACCTTTATTTATGGATTTATCACGTTCCAAACTTTCGTGATTCAGTTATACATATAGTATATATATATATATATATATATATATATATATATATATATATATATATATATATATATGTATATATATATTATATATATATATCGATAGATAAATTTATATATATCATAATACGTATATACACATATACCAGAAAGGTATAAGAATTAAAGTTCCTTTTGTATGTACACATGTTTTACGGGAAAATAATCATTAAACTATCTACTTGCAGAATGAATATGAACTCTAACACAGAAATCAACAAATATTTTTTGGGGACAGAAAAAGCATTTGTTGTTTTGACACCAGGTATTTTAGAACTAAATCCCTCACAATCAATCTTAATGTTTTCACCTCATTTCATTATCCAGAAAAATTAACTGTTGTGTCTTCCATGAGAAGTCTAGTTACATCTTGGTATGTGGAAGAGGAGACAATGACTTTACTATTCTGGCAATTTCATTATTAGTTGTCACAGGAGTAATGTTAATTTAACCAAAGTATCTTTCTTTACACTGAAGGCAGTAGCAATAAATTAGGATTTTACATAATTAAATTAACAGAGGAATCGTAACTTTAAAGACAAGGTACAAAGTGCTGAACATGAAGTACATCGCACAAAAGCTAAGTATATCTAAGTTTAACCAAACCACTGGGCTAATTAACAGCTCTCCCAGGACTGGTCCTAGGATTGCGTGGCTAGGAACCAATTGGTTACTTAGCCGCAGGAGCTACAGCTTATCGTGGGATCCGAATCACATTACATCAAGAAATGAATTCTTCTGATTCCGCAGTGGCAGAGTGGGGAAGCGAACTCGGACCACCAAATTGGTAGGCGAGTACGCAACCCACTCGTCCGATAAGGAACCACACCGTACATAAAAAAGTATTTAGAATATGTAACCAACCTGGTGAATACATCGTCCATCCATGACGGGTACGAATCATGACGAAGCAGCATCGGAATTTCGTCGGGGTCAAGATGACCGATGAACCTGTACTCGTGCATGTGGCGGACGAGGCAGTCGGTGTAGTACATGGCTCCCATCAAATAGACTTTGGGCTTCTCCAGCAGGTACCACAATCTAAGGACGGGACATAAGCAACCGTTGATGAAGGCCTGAGGGATCTCTCTTAGACAGTGACCCCAAATGGTTTTAATCCGATATGTAGGCTATCCCCCTTTGCAGCGTGTTTAGTTCAAGGCCATTGGGGGTGACCATAAATACATAAACAAAAGACTGTAAATGTCATGAAGATGATGACCCCAAAGAAATATTAGTCCTAGAATAACGACCCTTGGGATCACTATCTAGGAGAGATCTGGCCTTAGTCTACCTAACCTACCCTAGGTAGGATAGAACAAAACCAGGCGCCCAGTGGAGAAGGAGATAGCTCAAGAGAGAGGAGGGGGATATGTGGGGCCAGGAGGTTCTTGAGGATTGATAAGGACGGAAACACAACGAAGGAAATAAAGCATAACGATACCAAGGTATTAAATGCATGACTGTTTTACTGGTGGTCGGTAATAAAGTCATAGGGAAAAAAGTCACAGAAAATAAGTCACAAAGATGGCTAGGAAAAAAGTCCCACGACAAAAAGTCACATTAGTTTACAGTCTTTTATTTGTGTTTTTATAGTCAATGATGGAAAAAAGATGGAACATTGTTGACGGAAGAATGGAAATATTTGACCAGTACGGGTATTGTAAAGTAAAGATGAATGTGGGGAGATTAGAGAAGAGGTGAGTGGCAGAATAAATGAAGCCAGAAGAGTAGAATGGTATGGAAAGGATCTGAGGGAGAATTGGAGTGACAATGCCGCAATGGAAGTATAATTGAAATATATAAAGTGACTGTTGAGATCAGTTTTTGCTGCAATCTATATAGAATAATGATGGGAATAACATTAAGAGCCAGAAGAAAGAGCAACATGGATACGAGAGCAAACTAAAGTAGAGGATATTCTAACAAGTAAGTAAAAGAAATGGGCTTGGGCAGGACATACAATGAAAATGTCAGATAATAGATGGATAAAGAGAATAACAGAATGGGTCCCTAGAGATTGCAAACGAAGCAGGGGAAGGACGAGAAGACGATGGATTGACGAGCTAAGAAAATTTGCTGGTATAGAATGGCATAGAAAGACCATAAACAGAAGGGAGTGGAAGGACATGTCTGAGGCCTTTGTCCTGCAGTGGACTACCAACGGCTGATGATGATGAATATATATATATATATATATATATATATATATATATATATATATATATATGTGTGTGTGTGTGTGTGTGTGTGTGTGTGCGTCCTTGTGTGTGTGTGTGTGTATGTGTGCGTCCTTGTGTGAATCCATGTGCCTGCTAGCTTCTAGGCATGAACTTAAAATCACAATTTGGAGGATTCAAATAGAATACCGATTCTTAGTTAGAAAACTACATCCATAATCAGGACAAAAATATACTAACTAGTTAGTTCGTAATATGAAAAGATCGATCACCCGATGATTGTAAAGTGCAGGCGATAAATACACATGAATACACAAAAATCTCTAAAATTAAACCAACGATGAATATGAAGGAATGATTACCCACCTGCGAGTGCTGGGTTCATTGACATAAGGCTCAGGGTAACTGTATTTGGTGACCTGGACGAAACCTTCGTCTTCGTAGTGCGACAGGACCTTGGTAATGTTGGGGTGAACGTCCGTCTCGTGGAGGAAGACTCTGGCGAATCCCATCGCTCGAAGGATCTCGATCCACTCGACAAGACGAATCGAAAAGTCGTCGTGGTAGTAGAAAAGAGCAGTGCCGCACGCAGCTGCATTCCAGCCCTGCAGCCTTGCCAAGGAGAGGTTGGAAAATGACATTCTCACATTTGGATGGAAGTTATGTTGGCGAGTTTCTATGACATTCTCACATTTGGATGGAAGTTAAGTTGGCGAGTTTCTATGACATTCTCACATTTGGGTGGAAGTTGTTTTGGCAAGTTTATTTTTTTATTTTTTTTATATCACTGTAAAGCATTAAAGTTTAAAACTCTTTAAAAGTTGAGTTCCCAATCAAAGTTGTCGTGAACAATAATAGTCATTCCTTTACTTCCTTCCTATTTTCGAAATTTTAAGAATGCTAACACATAAATGACAAAAAAAATTGGTGCTCTGTGATGATGATCACAAGCGGCGCATTTCAGAGTATAAACAATGAAGCTTGAACGAATTCAGATGAAAGTAATGATATGCGTCTGTGTAAAAAAGCAAAGAAAATTTCAAATTAAAAACAGTCATTCTGACTTTTACCTCTCTCTCTCTCTCTCTCTCTCTCTCTCTCTCTCTCTCTCTCTCGGAAAATTTTTGAAACTGATCACTTGGCCGATAAAAGGCTCTTTAAACAAAGGCATTGGACTCACAAAATAACTCAACGTTCAAATATATTTCAAAACTATTCATCTAAATCTGTCCAGTTTACGGCGAGGAAATTTTCAGTTCTAGTGAATCTAATTTCCCCTCTCCACTAGATTCTCATTTGGAGTTTGTAGAGTCTTGGCATCCTCACCGTTCTTCTTAAGTAACTTAAAGGATAGTGAAGATCACGTATTGTAAGTACAACCTGAAACTTACTTTCCCTTGTCCGCAGGAGGTTTCCCATTAACATAAGCAGTTGTTTCATTTCTTTCCATGGCTCCAACAACCTGCAAAGGAACGATGAATTGAAGCAGAGATTTATGACAATAACAGCGACACTTATTTCGAATATGATAGCATGAGAATATCTCACTATAATGTAGTATATAATATATATATATATATCTATATTTATATATATATATAAACCTATATATATATATATATATATATAGATATTATATATATATATATATACATATTTATATTATATAATATATATATATATATATACATATACATACATATACAGCAGTACCTCAGAATACGAAATTAATCCGTTCCGAGGCGGCCTTCGTAACCTGGGCTTTTTGTATCTTGAACCGCATTTTACATGTAAACTGCCTAATTCATTCCAAGCCCTACAAAAACACCCCAGTAAATTTTATAATAAAGCTAAATTGACCAATAAACAATGAAATACTACAACAATTTGGTCCATTCAATACCTAACTTAATACATACTACTAATATGTACTACATAGTACCTGTAAATAAAGTGTATTAGTGTACATGGTATACAAGAAATACAGTATGTACATACGTACGTATGTAGTGAAATGTGGAACCTTACCTTTCGAGTAAGGCTATCTCCGAAAGTGGCGACAGAGGAGGAGGACAAACGGCAGAAAACTTGTACGTACGTACACTTAACCTTAACACTTAACTTTACAAAAAACTTAAAATTAAATTTCTTTTTTTTTTTCTTTTACTTTTTTTTTTACATTTTTTTTTATTTTTTCTTTTTATACTTTACTTTTTTTTTTTTTTTTTTTTTTTTTTTACAAAATTTCAATTTCATCACCACTTTCAACTTTCTGTTTTTTCGTAGTATCACTTGGATCTTCCTGTTTGCTTACTACTCCTACTAAAGGCCTCTTTAAAAAATAACTATCCAAGGAAGATTGCTTCTGCCTGCTTTTCACAATGTTCCTGAAACGACTCAGGCAAACGTCATCGAACTGAGCAAGCATACAACCTGCGTAAGCCTTTTCGGGGTGTCTCTTTTCTACAAATGATTGCACCTTATGAAAAGCAGTTAGAGCATCCTTAATTTCTGCTATTGTCATAGGGTCGTCCTCCTCCTCCTCCTCGCTGCTGCTAGAGAACTCTTCTTGAACGACGTTATGTTGCATGGCCTCCAACTCCTTCAGGTCATCCGTTGTAAGCTCCTCTTGGTGCTCCTCGAGAAGGTCATTGATGTCGTCCTCGTCGACGACCAGCCCCATGGACTTGCCGAGTGCAACGATCTCGTCAAAATCTGGTTGCGAAACAGTTTCAGGATCGTCAACTGTTTCTGAATCTGCACCAGCTTCACCCACATCGAATCCCTCGAAGTCTCGGGCGGATACGGCATCAGGCCAGAGTTTCCTCCACAAAGAATTCAAGGTTTGCCTCGAAACCTCCTGCCAAGCTTGATCTATGAGTTGGATGCATATCACAAGATCGAAATGGTCCTTCCAAAATTCACGCAAGGTGAGGTTTGTGGTATCAGTGATGTTGAAACATCTCTTGAAAAGATGTTTCGTACACAGCTTCTTGAAGTTCGATATCACTTGCTGGTCCATGGGCTGGAGGAGAGGGGTGGTGTTAGGCGGAAGATAAAGAACCTTGATGAAAGAATACTCTGCTAGGATATCTTCCTCGAGGCCAGGAGGGTGAGCATGGGCATTGTCCAACAACAGCAGACATTTCAGAGGGAGGCACTTCTCTTGAAAGAATTTCTTCACTGTCGGGCCGAAACACAGATTTACCCACTCAGTGAACAAAAGTCTCGTTACCCCGGCTTTCGCATTAGCCCTCCACATCACTGGAAGGTTCGCCTTTAGCACTTTGTGGGCCTTCAAGGCTCGAGGAGTCTCCGAATGATACACAAGTAGGGGCTTCACCTAGCAATCCCCAATTTCGCTAGGAAAAAAGTCACAGGAAAAAAGGTCCCAATATGCTTAGGAAAAAAGTCAAAGGAAAAAAAGTCACAGTAAATTCAGAGGGAAAAACCCACAATATTTCTTGGTGGTCTTTATCTTTATGATATTTACAGCCTTTTGTTTTTATGATTTTACGGTTATCCCCTTTGCAAAGGTGGATGCATGGATTCTTACATACCGGGTTAAACCCTCATGTGTCACTATCTAGGAAAGATTAAGGTGTCTTTTTCCTGTGACTTTTCTACCTGTGAGTTTTTTTTTTTTTTACCTGCATTTATTAAAGAGAATTTGTAAATCGATATCTCTCAATATGAAAATTTTCATGTCTTGGTGACAAACATATCATACACACACACACACATATATGTATATAGTATATTTATATGTGTGTGTCTGTGTATATATATATATGTATATATATATATATATATATATATATATATATATATATATGTAATATATATATACATATATATATATATATAGAATAAATATTATATATATATATAGAATGTACAAATCAGCTTAGTTCCTCGTTGGACGAGTGGTTTTCGCAATCGGCTACCAATCCGGTGGTCCGAAGTTCGATTCTCGGCTCGGCCAACGTGGAATCAGAGGAATTTATTTCTGGTGATAGAAATAAATTTCTCGATATAATGTGGTTCGGATCCCACAATAAGCTGTAGGTCCCATTGCTAGGTGACCAATTGGTTCCTAGCCATGTAATAATATCTAATCCTTCGGGCCTGCCCCAGGAGAGCTGTTAATCAGCTCAGTGGTCTGGTTAAACTAAGATATACTTAACAAATCAGCATGAAAATCGGTTTGCTGTGACTCCCTACAAGGTCACACCTGATAAAGAAAGACGATTGAAGTGTATAAAAGAGACTATAAACTGTGAATGCCATAGTGTAACTGACTGCTGACAGTAAGGGACTGTAAACTTTGGAGAACAGAGGATAAAGAAATAGCTTGCAAAGCTGACAGGGAAGGCTGGCGGGGGCAATATTTGAAATGGGGCAATATTTGAATAATTTCTAATATTGGATTTCTTTGATTTAATGTTCGGTTTTCACATGATAGGTCAGGGAATTCGAATAATGGTTTTACAAATAGTAGGAAATGCTGTATAGCATTTCTGTCCAACAAATTGGTAATATATATGCTGAACTGAACGTCCCTTGCTTTAGTTTAAAAATACCTCAGACTGGTGAAGCTTTGTTTTTCTATAATTTCTTCAAATTTCAAACGTTTTGGTTTAAAGAAAATGACTGGAGTTGTTTACCTTTGAAAGAACCAAGAATGTATTTTCTCCAATATTTCATGAATCGGGAAACGGTGAAAAGGAAAAAGCAGCTTTTTATGAAAAGCAATTCGGGTACATCATGGGCAGCTCATTCAGACCTGTTTTCTTAGAAAACATGTGTAAGAAATACGAGTTTTGCAAGCGATATGTGAATGACAGATTGAACGTTTTGTACTCTCATCTTGGGATTTCATCACGTCCTTTACTTGATTAAACAGCTAGTTACTAAGCATTAGATTCAAAGTAGAAAGGGACGATGATTACTTATTTCCTTACCTGAATATTAAAGATCCCGGATATCACAGATCACAAATCCCCATACCAAGAAAACCCACTTTCTGGGTAACAAACATCATCAGATTATTTCATCTCAGACTAGACAAGCAAATAACTTATTTTTACATGACCTGAGGATTTATTCCCCTGGGTTTAGATGTGCTCCAAGTTATGCATATAAAGTTAATATAAACCTTCAGTTATTTTTATAGAAAAAAAGTATTTGAGTTAATGTAATAATTTAGAAGCCGATTTAACACTTTTCTCAATTGATTAAACTTTACACCAAAAATCCTGATAGAAATACGAGATTGGTTTGGCCCTTCCATCAAGCATTTGAATGCTGTGGCTGGAAAAGATGAAGCCAAAAGGTAGAACGTGATCTGTTGCAGCCTAATTGTGATCAAATTATGCGACACCAGTTATGATGTGCTCGAGAGTGAGCGCAAATGTACAAGGAGAACTGAGAAGTCAAGGGAGATGGAATTTGAAAAGTTAACCACGAAGAAAACCTGGAGAGGAAAGGTGGAAGAAAATCGTCTGAAACGGGGCGGCAATAGAACTAATTGCAGAAAGGAGTGGCGTAACTAAGAGGGGGCCGCTCCACCCGGGGCGGCACTGCCCGGGGGGGCGGCGATCTGGCATCTTTTAAGCAGGTCCGGTCTGGCATCATTCTTGATTTTCTCGCCTAATTCGTCTGATCGGAACGCTAGACAGTGATTTGTCTACTCTGCTGTTGAACAGTAAGCGAATTTTGACAACGCATTCCTGGTTCCTTAAAGGAGGACCGTTTGAGCTTCTGCATTTCATTCAACAGTTCAGCCTTGATATCTGTGTTCAAAATATTGTTTTGATGTTGAAATGGTTCTTCACCCTCGGAATAAGTGTTGCTAGTTGTGAGAGAAGCTTCTGCAAGTTCAAACTCACCAAAAACTATCTAAGATCAACTATGAGTCAGCTCAGATTGTCAAACCTCGCGATATTGCCACTAGAGCATGAAATTATTAATCAGTTGGACTTTGATGTTGTTATTAGCGAATCGGTTCTAACAAAGCTCGTAGGTTCCGTCGTAAATCTTCTGTGGTGTTTTCGTTTTAGCTTTATGAAATGAAATGAATGATTGAGATGTTAAGGCTTATAACGTAATTTTAATTTTCACCACTCGAGTATTTTTTAGCGCGGGCATGGGCGGCGCTTGCAGAGTCCGGCCCGGGCGCCAGTAGGACTGGTTACGCCACTTGTAGAAATGAAGGGCAAAGCTCTGTAGGTAAAGAAAGATTTCAGGGATAGATTTGGAAAGGGTCAGAGCAGCATCTATTAACTAATACTTGCCTTCAACATTCAGGTGTGAGAAGAAGATAGAGAAAAGGAAAGCTTATTATTGTAGTCTGAACAATGGATACTAATAACGTGTATTGACAAACCATTTTATCTGTGTTTACTATACTTGCAAAAACATATAGATAAATAAATAAAAAGGTAAATAAGAAATTGAAATGTATGCAGAGGCATAGACATGCAATTTATATTAACATTATGCCAATTCAACAGTGAATGATTTTGTTCTCGAGGGAAAATCATGAAACGTTCAAACCCACCTCTAACAAAGTCTTCGCTGATTCACACAATTTAGCCACAACGGAAACTGCTTTGGGTTTCCTGTGGGCGTCTCCACGAGGGACGCGGCAGCTGAGGAAGAACACTTTTTGACTGTCCCCGGTGTTTGGCTTAACATTGATATAGTCTGCAAAGAGAAAACAAGTAAAAAATCCCCTGAAGTTTCTTCGGAGCAATCGAGTTTTCTGTACAGGGTATTATGCTGTATGAAACTCTCAGCCGCGGTCCACAAAACTTTCAGCCACGACCCAGTGGTGGCCTGTGTTGTTGGCACTGCATGATCATGGATAACTTTAACTTAAATAAAATATACTGAACTAGATGGCTGCAATTTTGTATGTTTGATGATTGGAGGGTGGATGATCAACATACCAATTTGCAGCCCTCTAGCCTCAGTAGCTTTCAAGATCTGAGGGCGGACAGAAGAAGTGCGGACGACTAAAGAGACAAAACCTCCATTGGCTGTATTGTCCCTTTTTAAAGATCACATTCAAACGCAATACCCAGAACACAAATTGCACTGATTTAAAACTTACTGGAAACTTAACTTACGATACCCTCGCATTCGCTCATGCAACCAGAACTTGCGTCAAAGATCTGTGATGCAACACGAGAAAATAAAAGGAAAATCATTCCAACCCCCCCCCTTCCAAGATTACAAAGTATTTAAGTAAGGAAAGGTCTTAGTGTACCCTTTGTTTAGCAACTAGGCCTTGTATCATAGGCATTTATCTTAAATAAAGAGCAAAACATAACACTTACCTAGAGAGGAGATGCGATAGATCCCACTGGTTCTCAATATGTAGCTAACTAACAATTAAGTTTTAAGAAACAGATTCAGGTGCTTCGAAAAGAAGGGTTAGTAAGAAGGTCTTCCTTCATCTTAATACTTTCAAAATCAGTTGGAACGTTTATTTTTTTTTTTTAATTAAGAAAGACACCTGAAACTACGAATTGCATGTAGTTAAAAGAAACTGTAAAGAAAAAGATCTCAAATCGTACTATGAGAATTATTATAATTCAATTTCATCCCCTATAATTTGCACCAAATCTCTGTTGAGACATCCAGGCACCATAGATCTATGCGGAAGATTGGATCAATGAAACTCGAGTACCCAATTATCTGCATAAGCATCAAGCATAGTTTCAAGGCTAAACCTCATGTACATATAAAATACAAACAGTAAAGGGTCAAGAACACTAACTTGGAGAACCAGAAATTACTCTCCTGCAGTCACTATACTGCTACACTCTTTGGAATGTATTGGTTAAAATTTGAGTCAAAACAGTAAAATATGCCCCACCCCAAACTCCCGCCTGTCTGTTCGAAAACGAGGCCCTCGTGATTAACAAGGACAAAAGTAGCGCTAAAGCACAGACAAATCATACGACCCTCATGGCCGTCATTTATCGATATCTGTACCACAAAGGAAATTGAAAAGAATTCATCACAAGTCTCAGACTCTGGCGGAAACTTAATTGCAAACTCGAGCACAAATAATTATTTTCAGTTTAGCTATGAAAACGTTTCGCCGGTAAATGTACAAAACATTTAGATAACATTGATAAGAATTTTGCCATAATCGACTGGGCAAGAGCTACCACTCCAACACTTACTGAATGGAATGACATATCTAATTCTCAAATATGCTCAAAAAGTTCCTTCTGGTTAATACGAAAATGAGACAACTTACGAGGAGCATAATTAGCTTTTAAAAAACAAAGACAAAACAAAACAAAGGGAAAATACTTTTAGGTCTACACCTCAATATGCATCAAGGATAAGTAATATCATCTAAATTTTACAGGACCAAATAGATAAACTATACTCTGTTTTTTTTCCACTGTCCATCAGCCTCTGGTGGTCGCGCATGGTAACACTACGTCCCGGGCTTTAAATAGTTACGCTATGTCTAAGTTTTAGGTAAATAAAAGGATATCTTGGTGTACATTTGCAACTGAAAAATGTTTTAATAATTTACTGTATGCGAATTACACAGTTAATATTCGAAATAGGATATTAGTTAAAGCCTGGGACGCAGTGTTACCATGCACAAACACCACAGACGAATGGACAGATGGACAAAAACAGAGTATAATCAGTTTATCCACATGAAAACTGGCATGAGAGGTGATGTGATTCTAGTTGCCCCGCTGACTGTCAGACATTATCAGCCAAAATGATTGTCTTCTTCTTCTTCTTCTTCTTTTTCTTCTTCTTCTTAAGTGGAATGACAGAGCTACCTTGTTTAATCACAGAAGGCTACACAAAACGCAGATCTGAGAGCAGCCCACCATCCGATTTCCCAAATTGCACCAGAAAGGATTTCTTCTATAGCCAAATTGTATTCATTCTTGACTGAAGCAAAATCCTAATCCCTGACCTCCAACTCAGAGTCTGGTATAATCTTTTACGGCCATATAAGACCTAGTCCCTTCTCAAAATTGATAAGCCTCCTCTTGTTCCTCCAAATAAGCGCATACAGTCGTTACCGAATTACCTTTCTCTATTGCAAGAATTCAAAAACCAACAAGGATTTCGACCTCAGGCTACAAAAGCCTCACATAAAATAACAAGCTCACCTCTTTATACAACTTTGACCAACTCTCACAAGATTGTGACCTATCAGGGAAACCTGTACAGTTTTAATTACTGATGAAAGCTGAGCATGATTGCGAGGCCCAGTATGAGAATCAACATTGCTGGTTATAACACCAGGGGAATCGGTGAATACAACCAGATTCAGAAGTCAAGTCAAAAGCTCTTAGGTCTAGTCGCATAGCCATGATGATGAGAAGGAAGCCAAAAAAAAGTGTCATTATCAAGACTGCAAAGGATAGAGCACAATGAGATTAGCCCAGTTTACAGATTCTGGCGCTGTGGTAGCTATAATGCTCAGATATAAGTTCTAGAATAGAGTGGAATATAGAATTTAGGCTACATGCCAAGCGCTGGGACCTATGAGATCATTTAGCCCTGAAACGGGGATTGAGAGTAGAAAGGTTTGAAAGGTGAAACAGGAGGAAAACCTCAAAGCGGTTGCACTATGAATCAATTGTTAAGAGAGGGTGGAAAGTGAGGTGGAAGAAAGAACATTAACGGAGGCACAGTAAAATGAACAGAAGAGGTTGTAGCTAGGAACCGAAGGGACGCTGCAAAAAACCTAAATTAATGCCTACAGTGCACTAACGGCACCACCCCCCTTACGGGAGTTATAAGTTCTAAGAATATATGCGTATGTTCTAACACATTCTAGCACAGAGCTATCAGTTCCTGGACAGCTGCACCACTGGTAAGGCCTCTTCATTCAGCAATATGGCTACAATGGAACATTGTGAAAACATATTTTACAATGTAATTATGGAAACCGATAGTTCAAACATCTCTGAAAACCTGTGAATGAACATAAATTTAACATCTTAGACTATGTTCTTCCTAGATTGAACAAGTAGCTTTTAATTTGGATACTATTTTATTCCCATTTTGTATTCGTGGTCATACTTGGTCTTGGAACTGCATTCCAGACCATCCAAGATTGGAAGATGCAAAATATACCGGAAGATGCATTAGCAATTCTCCGGTAGACATAGAGGTGCCTCACACTGAGGGACCTGGGGCAACCCGAACGAGCTGTAAGGTCTGTAAGGTTCTTGTTCGGCTCATTTCAACGAATTTTACCAACTGGTGATTAGATGTTGAAAGATTATGTCAGTTGTTTATTAATGACTGAGAGGCTACAGCAAAACAGACTCATAAAGATATATAATCATTTTCCCTCTTTAAGGTTATTATTTCTTCGTGCTGGTAACTTACTGAATTGTGAGGAACCAAATTCACTGATCAATATATGCACAAACCCCACACAGGAATTCGGGAGCTTCGTTAAAGGGAACTTGGTCCTGATTTGGTCATGAAAACAGCACCTTCATGAGGAGTCGCTTAGGACTGTTCACTTTGGGGCCATCACCTTTTCCTTGGGATTTTCGATAAAATAAATCAAATGACAAAATTCAGTCTCTCTCTCTCTCTCTCTCTCTCTCTCTCTCTCCTTTACAGACACATGAGCGAAGACACGCTGACACATACATAAACAAACATGCACACAGATCAAACTCGTACCTTTGTGTCTCCTCTCTGCAAAACCGAATTTTAATGGGACCTACCTATTCTAGCAACCCTGGAAACGGCAGGAGGGCCGGTGGCATTGAACCAAAAGTAGCACCAAGGTTTTGGAGGATTCTTGACAGTTGTGTGGGCCAGTATTCTGACGCAGGGTCTCAAGTCTGTTCAAAGAGAAGGAGTTTTAAAGTTTCATGTCGAGTCCTTCTCTTCTTTACGCTTCAATTTTTAGCATTTTGTCAGCAACAGAGTTTGAAAATGATAACGTCACCTACAAAATGTAGCGGCTTTCTTAGAATGAAAATAATAATCGTGTGAAAATATAAAATAAAACTTGTTTTGCACAAGTTTTCCTTAAAATCGTGTTTGAGAATGCGCGCTCGTTTTCTTTCGGGATATTTGGTTATAGATGAAGGAACGGGTTTCTGATTCTTTCTTTAAGACAAAGGAAACGTTACACTTTAAGATATACCAGTCAAGTTAGAGACAAAACTTCGACTTGAACTTTGCTTTCAAATCAAGAGTCAAGGCTGGTTCATAAGTTACCAAAAGCTTAGACATTGTTTGGAAACCTATCAATATATCCTGAAGCTGTGGAGTGATGTTATTTTAAAAAATGAAAGAAATAATTGTTATCCTGCAGTGTTCCTTGTAAAAATACTTATGGGAACAAATTTTTGTAAATAAGGCCTATTGCCTTGAAAATGACACCTTTGCAGTTTGTATTCAGTGAAGTCAGTCATCTTCGCAACGGGTTCACCGCTGAGAATTCTTTTGATCAATGAGTTTTTAACGAAGAACAGAGAAACTATTTACAAGACTACATCTACAACCTTGGACTGCATATTTTTCATCAGATAAGACTTAAAAGTTTACCTTCCTTATTCAAATCACAGTTAAATCCAAATTCTTAGAAGACTTTTAACATTGTAGTTGGAGTCTTCCTCAAAAAGTCTACTATCTATCATGAAAAAGAGATCATTTACACTTTCAGAAAAGATTCGAAAGTAAAAGTTACTGTCTTTTTTCTTTCGTTTAAATGCTTTTGAAATTATGAGAAGGAGACGTTTCTCGGAATATTTTTTTTCTAGTGAATGATTAAACCTTTCAGGGTTATTTCATTGAAGATTGTTTATTCGCCAATCTTTATAAGATTACCTGTGTGGACTCTGTTATCCATGATTGCAGAATAAAGATGGTACGTTACTCCTTTGCCCATGATGGCTTTTTGATAGTACGTGTTACTCCAAAGAATTCTGAAATATAAACATGAGAAGTAGCAGAGGAAAAGATCCTTTATTGCAACCATTTTACATTCCTTGAGGAGTGCCATAGATCCACCATGCATCCCGTCTGAAACAAGCAACTTCGATTTTTCTGAAAAAAAAAAAATAATACTAAGATCAGCAACACAAGCAAATGAATCCGTATACCTGGTCCAGACGTAGTGAGAAAATATACAAAATAAGCAAGTGAGGGATGATATCAGTACTACCTGCCAAGAGGTAGGATGTGGGAATCGGAGGGAAAAATAGCAGTGGGAGTCTCAATCATTGGCTGTAGAAAGCAAGACGTCGTCAGTGAACTTGGTTATGTCGGAGAGACTTATCTTCAGAGAGGAAAATTCAGTGTGGAGCTTCGTGCCATCATCAGCGTTTGAACACAACACGAGCCGAAGGAGGAGACCCTACGTCCGTCATTTCATTGGACCAGTGACCAAAATATTAACTATAATTCGCATTTGGAAGATGAAGCCTATTCATACGGACCTTTACTTGAAATTCATACCTACAAATCAAGTGTGGCTTCCACACGTAGAGCTCCACCATGAACCTGACGGTCAGCTAAAGTAGTGTCATTATTTTTGGCGGGGGAAGTAATACGAGAAGTCAACGGAAGTGGTAATGTCTCTGTTCCCTTTGGCCTTTGATATTTCGTCATGGTAGATCCCTCGAAGACCCCAGTCCCTTGGATGAAATCATTCAAATTGCTCGAATGTATAAATGAGCGATAGTAAACCATGAATATGCTGGCCTTACCTTCAGTTTGTTATTGTCAGCTTTTAACTGCTTATTGAATTAAACATTAACGACTGCTTTCATTTCATAGTCTTCAAAACAATCTGATAAGTTCTCATATAGCAATGCATGATACCCAGAAAAACATCTTAATAAACCTATAATTATCAAAGTTATTAAAAACGCAAGAATTTGTGCTGTATTTGATTAATTCGCAAGATTCAAACGTTTCAAATTCACAATTCACTTAAAAAATGAACTACTTGGCCTGGAAAGCTTATGTTTTTTTTATTACATATGGCCGAGTAGAATTTCCCAGAAAGAGTGATGAAACCTCAAATAATCAAAGATTAGACTTAGAAGTTATGAAAACGTCAGGAGTCCAGATTGACAGTTCTGATGACTGCAACCATGGAACTACAAACATGGAATAGACATGCGCGAAATCACAGTGCGCAGCATGCCGCCATTGCAAAGGGTGGAGAGAGAGAGCTTTGTTATGGCGCTTGTGAACAGACATCCTTTGGTGTAGATAATCACTACTTTGATGTGATTCGCCTGATTGTGGGTATTTACTTTGATTGACGCTATTATCACTTAGCCAGGCTCCACAGTCAGGCATCGGGGGTAGAAGCATTCGCCAGAAATGCAATAAACTTGTTCTTTTCAAGGGCCAGTAATATTCAGTGTGACGAGTTCAGCTTTTGTACATTTGCCATAAAATTGTCTACAAATCCTGTAATTTAGTGGTAAGCCAACCTGTATCACAATGCCCACCTCGCCATATTGGAGTGTAGTCTGTTAATTTAGTAGTACACATTATTCGACTTAGTAATTACTGTTTACATGATAATGCAATTTTAAGATAGACCTAAAATTATATGTATTAATAATAAGACTGATATTAATAAGTGATCTGAAAAAATAAATTATTCATATCAACAAGCGTTTTTCTTTTTCTAATAATGACTGATATAAGTATGCACTAAGCATAGGTCAACATGATTACAATTAAATCCATTGTGTCATGGTGATAGGGATAATCCCTAGGTGACACAGACTGGATAGTAAGGTAATAAGACCTAGGTAGTGCATAAAATGCAATGTAGAGTGTAAAACTTTGATACTTAGAAGGATATTAAATATAAGGGGTTCAACAGGCTTTAGTGGTAAAATTTATTACAGAACCCCATGGCAAAGACGTAAAATCACTCAGTCTCATCACATAGCATGCATAATTATTTCTTTTATATGACAATATATATATATATATATATATATAATATATATATATATATATATATATATATATAAGTGCTTCAATTGGTTCATTGCAAAGTGTTTTTCAAAAGCTTTTAACCGATGATAAATTCATTAAAATTTATATTAAAAATTTTGGAACAGTAGAAAAAAGCAAACCCAGGCAAAATGCCTATGTGGATGTCTTTACTTAAAACACTGCAGCGCCGTATTTTCTACATGTTTAATTATATGAATTGAAAACGGATTTTCAAGAGCTTTCCAATGAGCCTACATTTATTAAAATCGGTGGAAAATTAAGGACGGCAAAGTGAAAAAAGCGTCTGCAATACTATGCTTTGATAGCTTAATTCGGCGTCATGTCCACCTTTTCCCATGGCGCCACACAGTGACAATCAGCGCCAACACATCTATCTGCGCATGTCCATTCCATGTTTATAGTTCCATGACTGCAACGATAGTAGGTCGTCTTTCAAGTTAAAGGGATGAAAAGTCAGGGTGGTCCCCTGTGGTTAGGGGAGTAATTATGGATACAAAATTGTTGCTTCCAAAATTAATAGATCGTCCAATTAGGTTGCAACCAAAGATACTATCGAGTGCACAAGATACTCAAGTTAGCCATATGAGTCATACCACTACCACGGCGCCAGTGGAGGCAACTGGCGGCTGTAATCAAAATTAAGAAGCATGACGTCATAAATTCCAACCAATGAGAACTCGATTTTCCACATGATTGCCGAATAGCGGCATTCTTTTACATATTGTGTTCGAAGGGTATATTTTGGCTTAGGCTTATGTAGCCAAATTTTAGAATTATGCTCAAATCAACCATGTAACCTACCAAATATGTTATTATGATAATGATGTGTCCTAGAATTGTCCAAAAGTTTCTTAACTTTTGCTGGAACAAATTATTTGTATAAATAATCAAAAGATCTATACTGTATGTTGAATAGAATATATTGTTATTTTTGGTGGGCATATTAGCATGCTCTATTCTAAGAAGAATAAACCGCTACCAAAAACATGAAATGAAGAATGAGGAAGTATTATTCCTCACATTATTATGCATACTACATTAAAAGAAAATATTAACTTGGAAAATCATTTTTACGTATATTAGACGTAAAAATCGTCTTAATTTCTATGAATTTCTAATTGGGCTCGGCAATTCCTGGCACCAGCCCCGATCTCTTTGCTGAACAAGGCAAAAGTCACTCAAGAAGTAGACCTAAACCTAAATAAGCTAGACTCTGACTGTACCAACGAAAGGAATCTTACCCGTGAGGCGGAGGCATGAGATGACATCTCTTCTTCGTGATTTCTGTGGCGATGGAGACGGGGAAATTAGGATGGTGCTTCCTCAGGTGCTCTAGCGTGGTGAGACTGAGCCATGGAATGACGAGATTCAAATTCCCACCGTAGACTTCCCTCATCTCCAGCTGTACTTGTCGGCACTGACAGGAAGAGGAAGAAGAAGAAACAGGGACGTCAGGAGGCTCGTCGACGAGGGTGTCTGTCTCTCCGTAAGTGAGATCGTCATCTTCATCAAGTCTTAGCGGAAAGGTATCTTCTTCATCCTCGTCCACATCCACAGCAGAGGTCTTAAAATGTTTATTGCTTTCATCTCTCACATAGGCTGTGAGCAGAAGGGAAGCAATCCACAGTCCGGCAATGATTAACCTTCAAACGTGAAAACGTGTTTACTAAACTTTCATAAAACATTTTACAGCCTGGCAATGGTAGAATAGCAGCTAACGCATTGATTATTATCATTTCAACTGTGGAGCGAATGTGAATATATCTTAACAAGCTCAAATATACCTCGTTCTTCAACGCTTACTACACTACTTGATAATTCAAACAGAAGGTAATATATGCATGCAAAACAAAGTCATCGATTGGCATTAGTCATTTGTTGTGTTCAGTTACCTTTTATGATATGATCGTAAAGGTCCAGCTACCATTGTTTCATCTGAAAAATAAAACAGATTTTGAGTAGCACTCATAAGCAGCCATAACAGATATACAAAACCAACTATGTCGCTCATTACCATTTGCTCCAGAAGTTCGAACACCACCAAACGCACCGCCCACCGCAAATTTTATTTCGTCCTCAACTTTTATTCGCTCCTCCCACGCCCAATCGAAGCCAAACGCACACTCCCTAACTCTGGCCACATTCCCGAAGTGTTTACACACTCTTCACAAATGTAAGTATCTTTAAGCCTAGTCCAGTTCTCATTCATTGTGTTTTCCTCATTTCCTTACTCTAAAAGATTTAAATTAGTCTCAATCACACTTACACTTACATCTGCACCCCTTCTTAGTGGGTTACGTGCTCGACTAGCGATTATATAGTCACGAGTTCGATTCCCCACTTTGTCAACGTGGAATCAGAGGAATTTATTTCTGGTGATTAGAAATTTATTTCTCGATATAATGTAATTCGGATCCCACAATAAGTTGTAGGTCCCGTTGCTAGGAAACTAATTGGTTCCTAGCCACGTAAAAAAAATGAAAAAAAAAAATCTAATCTTTCGGGCCAGCCCAAGGAGAGCTGTTAACCAGCTTAGTGGTCTGGTTAAACTAAGATGTACTTTCTCCATCTGAAGACTTCCGTCTACTTTAACTTTTGTCTCAACCAGTGATCATGTGATACGTTTCACCACTCCACTTCACACCAGTGCTTTCGTCAACTTTACCATAAACTCTGTTCTAATAAATTATCTAAGAAAGTCTTTGACATTTAGTTGTGTGCATATTTTTTCTCAACAATCTTGTCCCTTTCTAATCACAAGATTCTCGCCATTCTCATTTATTCCAGGAACCCCATGTCTGGCCACAATATCATCTCATCCTTTATCACATTCTTTTGTATTAAAATCACATAGCACGCCCACCCAAAACAATTTCTTTACTGTAGAGGTATGGCAGTAGAAGGGTAGAACATCATGGATCCCAGCATGTCTTAAGGATCAAGGCTCTTCACCCCCATGACCCTTACTGACCTCAGATGATGCTGTTACCCATTCTAAGCTAGTTTGACTGGTGGGCTGCAGTCAGCAATGAAGCTTGGATGCAGCGAATGAGAGGTCAGGACGCCCAAAACCTCGGCTGTAAACTGTATGGCACATATACACACAAACACATCACATATGGTATATACATATATATATATATATATATATATATATATATATATATATATATACGCAAAGTATATGTATATACATATGCACATATACATGTAAAATATATATATACACATATGTACATATATATATATGTATGTATATGTATAAATATAACATACATATACATATATATATATGTGTGTGTGTGTGTGTGTAAATTGACAACCCTGTGGTAAGGGTATAAGGATACTACCACTATAAATCCTGCATGTCGTAAAAGGCGACTAAAAGTACAGCTGTTGCCTTGCAGTCGTACTTTTTAGCAAAAGGCGAGGCCCACTGCCAATAACTGTGGTTGATGACAGAAAGGGCATGCAGTCGTAAAAAACCCCTTTGCCAAACAATAAACCATGCCTGATTATGACTTTGAGAGAAAGCAGTGGAAGAGAAGGCGCATCGGGCAACCGCACCCTTAATGTAGGGATTACGGTGGGAAAGAAGATGTATATATATATATATATATATATATATATATATATATATATATATATATATGTATATACATCTTCTTTCCCACCGTAATCCCTACATTAAGGGGTCGGTTGCCCGATGCGCCTTCTCTTCCACTGCTTTCTCTCAAAGTCATAATCAGGCATGGTTTATTGTTTATATATATATATATATATATATATATATATATATATATATATATTATATATATATATATATGTATATATTAGTTTAATGAAAAAAGATATAAATATTTCATCTCATGATGTTCATATTATCAAGTACCATCGATGCCGGATTGAATTTTAGTCGAAGGAATGTTTAAGTGACTGGTTAATGTATTCACGAGCTAACAGGTATCTCCATCATTTGACGAACAAATCGGTCTCCATTATTCATGTCATGTGGCCATATGTGTCAGTTTGAAACGGAACGTCACTAAAAATCAATACATTAATTTGAGAGTCAGGACTAAAGTCTGCTATACAGACTTGCGCTACAGTGTGTCAGATCAGTTCGGTGAATGCCAAATATTTTTTGGGATTTTAGCCATACTTCTCTTTTTAGTTGTCTGTAGAAGACAGCTGCTGAGGTGGCTCTTTGTCTGCCCTTCCTTCCGCCCTCAGATATTCAATACTAACAGCTACTGAGGTTAGAGGGCAGCAAATTAATATCGAACACCCACCCTCCAATCATCAAACAACAAATTGCAGCCCTCTAGCTCAGTAGTTTTTATTGTATACAAGGTTAAAGTAAGTCATGATCGTGCGTCTGACACCGCTATTAATGCAACAACATAGGCCACCACCTGGCTGAAAGTTTCATGGGCCATGGATGAGGGTTTCACACAGCAATATACGCTGTGCAAATACTCGATTGCTCCGAAGAAACTTCGGTACATTTTTTACCTGTTTTCAATATCAGTTACCTAAATAAGAAGAGGTCGGCATGACCCTGGTGCTTTCTGCTTCAAATGCTCATGAATTCTGTTTACTATATAATACCATTCGGTAACAACATCTCACATTTCAAGGCGACCCCAGACCCCAGATTAATTATTCCTGGATTTATAATGAAAATTCGCTTCACTGCGCTACACGTCCTTCCTGGAGAAAAAGATGATGAAAATTATAACTACTTGTTATTGCCTTCCTCAGTCACATTTCCGTTCATTCAGAGTTATTCGTAATAAAGAATAGTTTTTCATATTATATTTTACGATGGTGAGGTCCATTTCGGTTCATGAGCGTAAGTGTTGTAAGGTCAATCCACTACTTGAAAGAGAAAAACTTGAGACGTAATGTCATCTCTAAGCATCCGCCCTGAAGCCTAGGTTGGATATTTTGTAACATCCCCTTCAAAGAGGAGAAACTGAGGAGTGAACACTTTTTAGTAATTGTATAATCTAGTCTATGTACAGCAATAGAAAGTCGCTAAATGATAATGATTGACAAATGTCGACAGTTGATTGTCTAACCATAATATTTTTCATGAAAATCTAAAATCGTGCAAAAATTGAACAGACAATTAGGATTTCTTTATAAAGAGGCATTCATCGTCGTGAAGTAGTCCTGGGCTTGAAAAACAATTTGTTTTTGACGAATTGCATTAGTTTCCAGACTTTCGTCAGTGTTTGTTAAATTTCCGAATTATGGTACTGTACTGTTAGACACTTGCCTCATTCGCACAGTTATTTCAAATGAAGCAGATATGTAGCTATATCACTACATTTTGTTCTCATCACTTAAAAAATGTCAGTTTCACTCTAAGAGAATGAATTTCCGCAGCATGAGTTCCAAATTTAATCACTGATTAACCATTGAACAATAATCTGCCAACTTTAATCAGTCTTCGTTTATGAAATTTTATCTGGACTGACTGTATCACAAAGTATCATTTAAGTAGCAGAACGAAGCTCATATCAATAAAGCGCAAAACACCACCTAATTTACCATTAGACACCTCTGACAACTTACTCGTGCTTCTTTTTGTAACTAATAACAGTTAAAGTCGATTTGTTCCTCAAACACAAGAGTGTCACAGTGAATTTAACAAACACTTGCCTCTATGCTGTGCGAGATACTGAAACCATCTAGTCCTCTGCTGAAACAGCTGTGCATAATCTGTCAAGTGAAACGCTCGCAGATGAAATGGAAAATCATTACCTGGCAAAGCTTGTAAGCCCGGATATTCGCGATCAGGTTTACCTGTCAGTTCACCCGCGACCGTTCGACGGATGAGCGTCCGCGTGAAAAGAGTAGAACTGAAAGGCGGACGGTTAACTCGAGATCGTCTTTAACTGACAGTTACAACTGTTCAGATATAACTGTCAGTTGAAACTGCAGGTGTGTAGGTATCTCAGTTCATCAGTTCAACACAACTGAACAGTTAAACTGAGACAAATGAAATTTCAATATTTTTAACTGAAAGGATTAACTGAACTGAGCGTGTGTGAGGATTCAGCTGTATAGTTCTCAGTTTAAAATTTGTGTTTAGCGTGGAGTGCAGTTGGTTGAGGTGAAAATGTCACGTAAACCAAACCAAGTGATTGTTGATTTCATTGCATTGTAGGTATCGATCTGAACCTTGCCTGTGGCAAGTCAAAAGTCAAGAATATCATGACCGCGCAAATTAGCAAAGAAGTTGGAGAACTTGTACCTGCTGCTACCAAGAAGTCTGTCTTAATGAAACCACTGTTTACGCCTTTTCGTTTTTTTCTTCTTTTTTGTTAACATTACAAAGAGTACACCAAGAGCGGTAAGATCGCATTGCTCGGAATCCATTGTAAAAATACAAGGATTGAACTGTACGTGTGTTCATCTCAGTTTAAACTGACATAAATACAGTGAACAGGTATAACTAACAGTTAAAACTACGCTTGTGTGTCCACTGGCTGTCACGCTTACCGTTTTGAGGAATTTCGTCTATTAGTGTGACTTTCTGGTGACATCTGGCAACCCTCCGTGGCTTTTCCGACCACAGGACACAGCACTGAGGAATAAAATTCTTCACTTTGCCTTTTTATGTTTTATTATGAAAATAAAGTTATAAAACATATCCTGCTTACTTATAGAAATAAATTTTATTAAAATCCTCTATTTTTCTTCAACAAAAATACTTTACATTAAGCTAAGTTGTGTAGTTTTTTTTATGCCACGGAAAATAATTCTACATCGGAAAATACGCATTCTAAACATTAAATCATAAATAACGTAAAAAAATCAGAAGAACTGCTTATGGTAACACTGCTATAAGCCAAAGTTGTGAAGAAAAAACGGCATCGCTGCTGGCCGGCGTTAGTTGTTAGTTCTCACCTTGCCTTCGTTGTGGCAACACTGTATGGCACGGATACAAACTCCGCTGGGTGATGAGGAGGTGGAGCGGTATAGAATAGGATAGAAGCAAAACAGCATAAAAAAAAAAGTATGTCTAAATGTTGTCTATTTTCATACAACATAAATGAACAGGTTTAAATTAGAACTGGGGTCAGTTCACTCATGAAATGGACCATAAAGCCTACTGACACTAGTATCAGATCCGTTCATAAAAAGGCGGGACACTGGTCTAGGCCTATACCAATTTGCCTGTATCACATGGAAATATATATACATACATACATACATACATACATACACACACACACATATATATATATATATAATATATATATATATATATATATATATATATATATATATATATATATATATGTGTGTGTTTGTGTGTGTGTGGTGTGTGTGTGTGTGTGTGTGTGTGTATATCGAGCTACAAATGTCCTTTAATATCTAATTCGCTCTACCTCGGAATTAATATATTTTCATATATGCTTAACCGAAGGTGAATTCTTAGGCGACAATAGAATTACTGGCCGACGGGCACGAACCATCGACATCTTCAATTCCAGGACTGGCAGTAAAGCCTTAGCCCACCCCGCCACCGCAAGAGGATATAAGTTTATGCCGCCTCCCATCTCAAATACCTGTCGCACTCAGGTATTTGTAGTTTTGGAGACTGCATGAAACTCCCTCGTCCTCGGTAGCGTTGTAGTGCTTTTGGCCGCACGTAGCCATTATATAAGTCATATCACATTACCGTGATTCATATACATATATCGAGCTACAAATGTCCTTTGATATCTAATTCACTCTACCTTGGAATTAATATATTTTCATATATGCTTAACGGAAGGGGAATTCTTAGGCGACAATAGAATTGCCAGCCGACGGGCACGAACCATCGACATCTTCAATTCCAGGACTGGCAGTGAAGCCTTAGCCCACCCCAACACCACAAGAGGATATAAGTTTATGCTGCCTCCCATCTCAAATACCTGTCGCACTCAGGTATTTGTAGTTTTGGAGACTGCATGAAACCTCATCATCCTCGGTAGCGTTCTAGTGCTTTTGCCCGCACGTAGCCATTATATAAGTCATATCACATTACAGTGATTCTTATACATATATCGAGCTACAAAAGCACTATAACGCTACCGAGGACAAGGGGGTTTCATGCAGTCTCCAAAACTACAAATACCTGAGTGCAACAGGTATTTGAGATGGGAGGCAGCATAACTTATATCCTCTTGTGGTGGTGGGGTGGGCTAAGGCTTCACTGCCAGTCCTGGAATTGAAGATGTCGATGGTTCGTGCCCGTCGGCCAGCAATTTCTATTGTCGCCTAAGAATTCCCCTTCGGTTAAGCATATATGAAAATATATTAATTCCGAGGTAGAGCAAATTAGATATTAAAGGACTTGTAGCTCGATATATGAATATGAATCACGGTAATGTGATATGACTTATATAATGGCTACATGCGGCCAAAAGCACTACAACGTTACCGAGGATGAGGGGGTTTCATGCAGTCTCCAAAACTGCAAATACCCGAGTGCGACAGGTATTTGAGATGGGAGGCGGCATAAACTTATATCCTCTTGCGGTGGCAGGGTAGGATAAGGCTTCACTGCCAGTCCTGGAATTGAAGATGTCGATGGTTCATGCCCGTCGGCCGGCAATTCTATTGTCGCCTAAGAATTCCCCTTCAGTTAAGCATATATGAAAATATATTCATTCTGAGGTAGAGCGAATTAGATATTAAAGGACATTTGTAGCTCGAAATATGTATATGAATCACGGTAATGTGATATGACTTATATATATATATATATATATATATATATATATATATATATATATATATATATATATATTTCCATGTGATACAGGCAAGTTGGTATAGGCCTAGGCCAGTGTCCCGCCTTTTTATGAACGGATCTGATACTAGTGACAGTAGACTTTATGATCCATTTCATGAGTGAACTGATCCCAGTTCTAATTTTAACCTTTTTATTTATGTTGTATGAAAATAGACAACATTTAGACCATACCTTTTTTATGTTGTTTATATGTGAAATTTAATAGCAACAATGCCCTCTTAACTTCTAAAATTCTTTGCTCTTTTTTTGGATACACTTGTCACTACAAAGCCTTGAGCTCCAACTTCAAACAAATTTGAAGATATGATATGCGTCCGGCATATTTCCCAAGTCTGGAAGAGTTTAGGGAAGGGGAAAATTTGGACCAATCAAAGCGCGTAGAGCTGATCCATGACGTCACAAACCACTCCTTTTTAGCCGCACTCGGTCCCATAGCCATTACTGCCAGTCACAGTGCCAAAGAAAAACTTCCCCATTTCACAATTTACGGCTTGTATGACCTGTACATTTTAGTCAGATATATCTAAATATAATGCAACACTAATTCAACAAACAATATATTCTTCAAATGAGATACACCGTGAAATATATTATGCGTTATTGGTTTCTCCCTCTTGGTAATAGTGCTCAGTCCCTCTTAATTCCTGTTCACTAAGTCGATATTTACTGCATAAATAATATTTTCATCGCAAGTGGCTAAACTATATACTTGAACATGC
Organism: Macrobrachium nipponense; assembly: GCF_015104395.2. Taxonomy (NCBI): domain Eukaryota; kingdom Metazoa; phylum Arthropoda; class Malacostraca; order Decapoda; family Palaemonidae; genus Macrobrachium; species Macrobrachium nipponense. The sequence goes on along the minus strand of NC_061087.1, from coordinate 41,124,811 downwards.
GTGTTTAAAGCCATTTAGAAAGAGTTGCGATAACACATGGGATGAATAAGAAAATATACAAGATGGTAAAATTAATGGTATTGTAAAAATTATGGTATATGACCTGTAATTTGCACTACAGACTCCAGACAGGAGGCCAAGAACTCGCAGCAATGCGACTCCCATCAAGAAGCTTGGACTTTGAAAGTGACGGTTTTAAAAGCATGGAACGTTTTTCAGGCGTTACTGCCTGTTGTTTCAGACTGTAAAAAGATATTATGTACAGAACTAGAATAATAATTGCAGTTTTGATGACAAATTTATGTATCCCGTAGGTGGAAAGTGCCGACAGTACACCTCATTCAGTGCAATGTAGGCATTACTTAAGGTTCTTTGCTGCGTCCCTTCGGCGCCTAGCTGCAACTACTTTCATTCATTCTACTGTTACCTCCGTTCATATTCTCTTTCTTCCAGCTCATTGTCCACCCTCTCCTAACAATTGCTTCATAGTGTAACTGCTTTGAGGTTTTCCTCCTGTAACACCTTTCAAACCTTTTACTGTCAATTTCCGTTTCAGCGCTGAATGGCCTTAGTTGCCTCAGTGCTTGGCATAATGCCAAAAATCTATTTAAAAGAATATTATGCTCTTAATTTAAGGCATACATTTGGCCATTGAGTGTGAGCTTGGATGAAAATAATCGTATACTCATTTACTACCGTTACCCCTAGCTTTAATTGATACGTGTTGAATATTTGCATGAAATTTTCTGTTGAAAGAGAGTTGGAAAAAAGTGTCATCCATAGAGTTGGAAAAAAGTGTCATCCATAGAGTTGGAAAAAAGTGTCATCCACATTTACTTTAAAGCATATCGCAGTTCTAATAAATTTATGCATCAATTCTGCTCTAGTTCAGCTTAGTAAAAAGTCTACTGTAACTCCGTAAATAGGTAGTATTCTGTACTCCTATAATTGCTAAAAGTATTACATACCAATGAAATACTCATTTTGATTCTTTGCACACAATGAATCACAAGTACGAAAGGTTTGCTACGAATATTAAAAAAATTAAATAATCAGTGTTGTCTTTGTACACAATTAATTTTAAGCAAAAATCCCCTAAGGGCTTGCTAAAAATATCCCATACTGAATTTTATTATTACTTTTTATTTGTTTGTACACAATGTATGAAAAGTAAAAAAATCAAAAGCAAAAAATTTTCAATAAAAACTTTTTATATATTTGTACACAATGAATGAATGACAAGGACCAATCAGGTAATGACATCTGGAAGGTTTTACGAAAACTGAATCCACCTCAAAAAGGCAATTTTTTACTACAGCTTATCAAGTACACCTTGAAAAACAACCGTATTCAGATTAGCTACTGACAGGATGAGTTTGTCACGTAACTATATTTGGTTACATTAGGCTAACTTAGATCACCAAAACAACAATACCGTAGGTTTCCTTAAGGGCACATTAGCTCTTGAAAGGATTTAATGAATGAAGCTGAAACTGTGTCCCTGTAAATAGTAGGGACTATATCAGTCTGATTCCTGTTCATGGTTTGGTAATGATCAGTATATTGCTTTTATGCAATGCCCAGTAATGTAATATGCATTACTAAGAAATAGCATATGTCAATAGAATCCGTACTGTAAGTCTACTCCCTCTTTCTATTTTCCCCTACAAACAGGTCAGATACCATCATTTTTACCATCTTGTATATTGTTTGATTCATCCCATGAGTTATCGCAACTCTTTATAAATGGCTTTAAACATGCATTTTCAAGTATATAATTTAAAAATTCGGGATGTGAAAATATTATTTACCAAGAGGGAGAAGCCAATAACGCATAATATATTTCACAGTGTATCTCATTTGAAGAATATATTGTTGTTAAATTAGTGTTGCATTATGTTTAGATATCTCTGACTAAAATGTATATGTCATACAAGCCGTAAGCTGTGATATTGAGAAGAAAGTATTTCTTCGGCATCGTGAATGGCGGCAGTAATGGATATAAGACTGAGGAGAGAGCTAAAAGGCGTGGCTTGTGACGTCATGCATCATCTCTACGCACTTTGATTGGTCCTAATTTTCCCCATCCCTAAACTCTTCCAGACTTGGGAAATATGCGTCCGCTAGCGGGAAACAAACCTGCGATACCATAATCATAATGTGGTCACCTTGCCGACCTGATCACAAGAAGGATAAAAGTCTATTCCCTCTCGTACATACCTATACCTATCATTTTCAGCTATATATTTATTGGAGCTGGAATAGACACATCCTCACCATCGCGAATGCAATTCATAAACTGGCATATGCATATTTTGATTTAGCTGTCCTATGAAAATGATCAGAAAGCGGGTTTGGCCGAATATTGTATCTGTTGACATTACACTTCGAAATGGGTATGTCGGACGGAAGAATAATGCCTTTGTTAATGAGATCTACTGCTTAAAGTCATCTTGAACATTTTTGTAATGGCCATCTTTGACTCCCAAGGAGACAGAGCGAGATCCTAAAATGTGGACGCATCATTTTTTGGATAGCACGATGTTGAAGATTGCTATCCCAAGACGCGACCAAGGGCAAGACAGGTCGCGTGTGTGCGTGCATCGGCAGAAGTTGGTACACTTCCGAATCTGGTTTTAGTTAGATTTCATGGGTGGGACTATTAGCTGTATATGACGTTACGAACTCTTCCAGCGTATAGAACTTTTACGTGTCAGTGACGTCATCGCAAGGGGAGTGTCTTGTGAAGAAAGTTCGTACAAGAGTATGTATGTTTACATATACCCTTTGATGAGAGGTATCAACGGAATTTTTAGTTCACTGCGATTTAAGACTGATTCCCGAAGAGATGGGGCGGTGCAACCGCGGGGACTGTGCAAAATGAACATAAGAGGTCGCAGCGAGTCGTTGAGTACTTCCGCTAATATTTTCTTTTCAGTAATTTGAACTATCTGGGATATGCTCTGTGGCGGGCGACTGCAGTGGCCTTTTCTCTCCTATTTGATTTATGAGATTTACTCATATTTTGTTTGTGATATCCCATTTATTAAATGCAGTATTATTTCAGTCACGATGTATATTAATGAGGGCGTGTTTCTTTTGACAGGAACTCTGTCGGTGTTTCGGCCTTGTGAGCCAAACAATGACCAATTTTGATGAGCTCCTGTTGTGTATATTAAGGACTATGTGACTTCTTTCTACTTTTTGGAGAGAATATGTATTTGGGTTTAAAGTGAGAAATCTTATTTACTGTTTTGTTAATGAGGTGACTTCAGTTAGATTTTAAACAGTCCGTTTTCCATGTGTTTAGTTCAATTGAGAAATCTTGATTTCAATTAGTTAAATCACTCTAATTTTTCTGATGGTTAGATTTAGATAATTATGGATCTAATTTAACCACCTTGGCAATTATGGTTTGTGAGTTACGTTGGAGTTGAGAGAGAGAGAGAGAGAGAGTGAGAGAGATAGAGAGGTCGGCTGAGAGAGAGAGTGAGAGAGAGAGAGAGAGAGAGAGAGAGCGGTTGATAGAGAGAGCTCTATGTCGGCTGAGAGAGAGCGATGTCGGCTGTGTGAGAGAGAAAGAGAGAGGTCGGCTGAGAGAGAGAGAGAGCGATGTCGGCTGTGTGAGAGAGAGAGGGAGAGGTCGGCTGATAGAGAGAGAGAACGAGGTCGGCTGAGAGAGAGAGAGAGCAAGAGGGTATGTCCCGACTCAGTGCTCGCTCGAGGTCATGTTACCATTCTTAATCTGTAAGGGGTTTGCCCCCCTTGTAATATGTATATATATATATATATATATATATATATATATATATATATATATATATATATATATATATATGACAGGTAAAAATGTCTGTAACAACAGAATTCCATCTAATAAAAGGAGCCCATTAAAACACCAAAATGTAGAGAGAAAAGTACTATATTTCAGAGACTGCTGTCTCTCTCTTCAGGTATGTATACCCTGAAGAGAGAGACAGCAGTCTATGAAATATAGTACTTTTCTCTCTACATTTTGGTGTTGTTATGGGCTCCTTTTATTAGATATATATATATATATATATATATATATATATATATATATATATATATATATATATGCATATATATATATATATATATATATATATATATTCATTATATGATTTTAACTCAGAACGGCTTACAAATAGCACTGCAAGGTGTAACAATGAAATTAATTATGCCTATACATAGCTTATTCATATTCTGATCAGAGCGGCTGAGATCCTTCCCAGGAGAAATCCAGTGGCGAACTATTACAAACAAAATCGTTGCTCACCCGTCCACGCATGCAATCTGCTAGTCGGTCGGAAGAACTTTAGGTAATTCCATCAGTTCATCCGTTCTGGCGAGTACAATGACTCCGCCCATAAACTGTCATCTACACGAGTTTTAACGAACTCTTCCTGTGTAATGAACTTGTTACGTGTTAGTGACGTCATATCAAGGAGAGTGTCTTGTGAAGAAAGTTTGACGAACTGACAGGTGGACTGCCAGGTAAACCTGATCGTGAATACCCTTCATGGGAGGCTCTGGAAGTAACTGATCTGAATTACCAGCTCAGAATTACGCTGAGTACAGTCCGTGACATGGCTGATCCAGGTTTGTTAACCTGGAAGTGCTAGGCCTCCACAGCAAATTTCAGCATCATTGGTTCTGTGGTTGAATGTGCTCTTTCAGAAAACTAACCGAAACAAAATCCCAGACCAATAACGTGGTAGAAATGGTATCTAGAATGAGATAATTAGACCTTTAGTCCTAATTACAAAAAATTGTCAAAAATATTCCAGAAATGTTTCAAATAATTTGACAAGTAGAATTTGAAAATTATTTGGCGTGTGTCAAGGATTAGAATCATCACTTACCTTTGGGAGGGGCCAAACTGTTATTATTATTTTTTTTTCTTTTTTTTTTTTTTTTTTTTTTTTTTTTTGTTTTTTTTTTTTTTTTTTTTTTTTTTTGCTCTATCACAGTCCTCCAATTCGACTGGGTGGTATTTATAGTGTGGGGTTCCGGGTTGCATCCTGCCTCCTTAGGAGTCCATCACTTTTCTTACTATGTGTGCCGTTTCTAGGATCACACTCTTCTGCATGAGTCATGGAACTACTTTAGCCTCTAGTTTTTCTAGATTCCTTTTCAGGGATCTTGGGATCGTGCCTAGTGCTCCTATGATCATGGGTACGATTTCCACTGGCATATCCCATATCCTTCTTATTTCTATTTTCAGATCTTCATACTTATCCATTTTTTTCCCTCCCTCTTTCTCTTCAACTCTGGTGTCCCATGGTATTGCGACATCAATGAGTGATACTTTCTTCTTGACTTTGTCAATCAACGTTACGTCTGGTCTGTTTGCACGTATCACCCTATCCGTTCTGATACCATAGTCCCCAGAGGATCTTTGCCTGATCGTTTTTCTATCACTCCTTCAGGTTGGTGCTCGTACCACTTATTACTGCAAGTAGCTGATGTTTCTTGCACAGGCTCCAGTGGAGGCTTTTGCTACTGAATCATGCCTCTCTTGTACTGGTTCTGGGCAAGTGCCGGGCATTCGCTTGCTATGTGGTTTATGGTTTCATTTTTCGTATTGCACTTCCTACATATGGGAGAGATGTTATTTCCGTCTATCATTCTTTGAACATATCTGGTTCTTAGGGAGGGCCTGATCTTGTGCCGCTGTTATCATTCCGTCCAGTTTCCTTCTTGAGCTCTCCCCCCCTCTGTAGCCATTGCCAATTGTCATCGCTGGCTAGTTCTTTAGTCTGTCTCATGTATTGTCCGTGCATTGGTTTGTTGTGCCAGTCCCTCTGTTCTGTCTGTCTTTCTCCTGTCTCTGTATATTTCTGGGTCTTCGTCTACTTTTTATGTTAGTCCTTCTTCCCATGCACTCTTTAGCCACTCGTCTTCACTGGTTTTCAGATATTGCCCCAGTGCTCTGTTCTCGATGTTGACGCAGTCCTCTATACTTAGTAGTCCTCTCCCTCCTTCCTTTCGTGTTATGTATAGTCTGTCCGTATTTGCTCTTGGGTGTAGTGCTTTGTGTATTGTCATATGTTTCCTGGTTTTCTAATCTATGCTGCGGAGTTCTGCCTTCGTCCATTCCACTATTCCTGCGCTGTATCTGATTACTGGCACTGCCCATGTGTTTATGGCTTTTATCATATTTCCGGCGTTGAGTTTGACTTGAGTATTGCCTTGAGTCTCTGCATATATTCTTTCCCGATCGTGTCCTTCATCTCTTGGTGTTTTATATCCCCTCCTTCCATTATTCCCAGGTATTTGTATCCTGTCTCATCTATGTGTTTGATGTTGCTCCCATCTGGTAGCTAATTCCCTTCAGTTCTCGTTTCTTTGCCTTTTTGATTATTATTATTATTATTATTATTATTATTATTATTATTATTATTATTATTATTATTATTATTATTATTATTATTACTTCAGTACATGAAACCTATTCACATGGAATAAGCACAGAGGGGCCATTGACTTGAAATTCAAGCTTCCAAAAAATAGTTTCAACCTCCCACCGCAGACCCCACACTACAGCAGTAACTGATCATGATGCAGAGCTAATGATTTTTTTTCATCGTATGAAGTAAGATTAACTTTATTTCTTGGTTCTTTTTTTTTTTTTTTTTTTTTATCACAGTCATCCTAATCGACTGTGTGGTTTTTATAGTGTGGGGTTTCGGGTTGCATCCGGCGTTCTTAGGAGTCCACCTTTCTCACTTTGTGCGCTGTTTCTAGTAGCACACTCTTCTGCATGAGTTTTGGAGATACTTTAGCATCTACATAGTTTTCCCAGGATCTTGGGATTGTGCCTAGTGTTATTATGATTATGGGTACAATTTCCACTGCCATATCCCATATCCTTCTTATTTCTATTTTCAGTTCTTGATACTTATCATTTTTTTCTCTTTCTTTCTCATCTACTCTGGTGTCCCATAGTACTGCGGCATCAATAGGCAATAATTTCTTCTTGATTTTGTCTATTACCAATTACTACTACTACTACTACTACTACTACTACTACTACTACTACTACTACTACTACTACTACTACTATAATATTATTATATATTATTATTATTATTATTATTATTATTATTATTATTATTATTATATTATTGATTAATTTTGCTCTTGAACAAAACAGACTTGTTTGATTTCTTACTGATATATCGTATTAAAAGAAATTTCATCCACCGGCATCTTACTGAAATTATAATTGTATTATCTTTAGATAACTCATGGCTAGGATTCATTATTATGTAATTTTAACCCCAACTGTGGTCACTGCCAACTTTCTGTTGTGATTTACCGTTAACAATGTGTCTGGAGTCGAAACGTTATGCTGTCGATTAGAATACAATACACTGTATTAACGGCTGATCTGGTGAAGATTCTCTTTTGGGAGAAATAAACGCAAAGATTTGTGTCCTCACGTTTCGCCGTTCATATATATATATATATATATATATATATATATATATATATATATATATATATATATATATATATATATATATATATATATAGGGCCTAGGGTTATGATTAATGATATATTGCCAATATGTTCGCTGTGACCTATTGGAATGTGGAGAAGCAACGACCTGAGAAAAGTTGACCAATGGTTTCTGTCGGTGGCGTGAGATAAAACTGCATAGTTAGACAAGTCAATGTATGACAGTTTATGAACTCATCTCAAAGTGCCTTTGGGAAACTGGTTGCAGCCAGTAATTATGAGGCGCTAACGAAGTGTGCGTTCGTATGTGCGTGTGCGCTTCTTCTATTAAAAATGTATGATACCCAAGTCTATGGAGGATTTTGATAGAGGCGTCTTTGGGAGAAAGACAAGATGCCGTGATGCTCTCCGAAGTGGTTTTTTGATAAGTGTGTGAAATAGTCCGGCTGCTTGGGTGAGTTTTGAACTGTTTTAGCCAAAGAGTGGCTTGTTATCTATTTGACATGTTTGTGGGAATATTCAATATTTGACTGTTGTTAGACTTATGTTTGTACTTACGGGGTGTTTCTATGTCTTTGAAACAGACGGTTCTAGCGGAACCTTGAGGAGGGACCGAGGGAGTCCCGATGGATAATAGACTTTTGGTGTGACTAAATACAGTTTAGACATTTTACTGTTGGGGTTTTTAAGTAGGTCAGTATGACTTGGATCATTATCTTTTTTATTAATAAATGTTTATCCTTTTATGGATGCAACTCTCGCATTTTGGTTACCTGTTTAGAGTGGAGAGAGGAGAGAGAGAAAGAAAGGAAAGTCGCGAGCCGCTGGTTTGTTTGTTGTTTGCCTGACGCTCGAGTTACACGTTTACCAAATGAATAATGAGGTTCATAACCTCATTACATATAATATATATAGATATTGATATATAATATTATAATCTGATATAATATATTATAATATATTAAATATATATTATTAATAATTATATATATAATGATGTATCTATATATATCTATATATATAATATATATATATATCTATGTATACATATATATACTGTCATAGTCTGCATGCCATGGATCAGGTTTAATATGAGAAATCCAAAATTTGACTCTTCTCAAAAATGTACCTTATGTGAAGACGCCTATGCTGATGCTGACTGAGGGAGCATGCAAGCTATGAACAGAAAAGTGTAGGAACCTTTAAAGAAAACACTAAAATTACCTTTCAAGGGATTGAATGTAAACGCAATTGGTCCACTAAAACAATATGACTTCTACAAGGTTATCAGAAGATAATATTTACAGGAGCGTTGCCTGGCTCCGTGGCGCTCATGATAACAAAATAAAGGTGCCACCTAATTGCGAGCAGAATCATTAATCCTACAAGATCACGTAGGTGCATGAAGTACAGATCAAGAAGTTGAATTAGCAACATTGATTAACACTTAGTAGTGTAGCACTGTTTGCGAGCATTGCGCTCGCTGGAATCTCATGAATATAATCCCAAGGTTGGCACTGGCAGAACACGCTGAGTGCCACTGTTGATCTACAGGAGGAGGCACACAACAGGCCAGTCTACACGAATCTGCAAAGCAGTCAAAGTTGAAATACAAATCCCAATGACGGTAAACTAACGAAAAATGATACAAGCAAAGTGAGAATTATACAACACACTCTATTCATAAATCTTTTGAGATTACATTAATGCAATAAGTATTGTTCTAAGTATGGGAGCACATATTGATATCACTTATTTCACAAGAAATTCACATGGGTCTCTGATGGTGACAGGAATATCAAGAAATGGGAATGAGAGAGAGGTCTGTCTGTATACGATTGTTTATTTTCTCACTTGTCAAACTTGCTGTGTTATGCTTTGTTTTATATTTCCTTGCTCACCAATTTATTCTATGCCTACAATACTAAGAAATCAAGATATCTGTAGAAAGGAGAAATGCACCCAGACATATACCATGACCACTGACCACCGAAAGTGACCCCTGGAGAGAATCTAAGCGGCTTATCCTTGGATTTAAAAGCACGTGGAGCTCTTTGAAATATTGGCAACAGCACCAAAACGAGATGCCAAGTTGATAGAAAAGCTGATTCCATTTCTTGAAATTGCATAAAAAACTTGATCAATCGTAAACTTATGTAATTGATTTAGAACTCTGTATAACAGAAAAGATGATATTTTATATTTGTAATGGGAGAAATGGGTTTTATCTCTCGGTTGTTGTTATAAATTTGGCAGGTATACGGACATTAAACACACGTGGGAGGACCCAAACAGCCGCACCAGAGAGGACTGGTCATTTTGGAAATACTATAGCTTGGGTCGAGAGGATTCGGGTCAGGCATCAGTCATGCAGGTGTCAGGAGACAGAGTCGTGGATGTGGAAAGCTCTGACAACAATGGTGAGGGCAAAAGGGTCAGGCAAAAAGGGTTAGGAACAGGTCAGTCAGGCCTCATATGAGAACGTGTTAACTCTCGAGACGTGGAAGGCAACTAGCTACTAATGGCTTCTGTCAAATTAGTTTGGGGACCATAATTCAAAAGTCTACAATGGAAAAGGGGGCCCTGGTCCCTTAAGTGCAGGTGACCCTTTTTGGGATATGGCATATGGCCGGTAGCTAATCTGACAACCTTACCTTACAGACCTTACATCTTGTTCGGGTTGCCCCAGGTCCCTCAGTGTGAGGCACCTCTAATGTCTACCAGAGAGTTGCTAGTACATCTTCCGGTATATTTGCATCTTCCAATCTTGGATGGTCTGGGATGCAGTTTAGATATTTGTCGAGCTTATTCTTAAACACATCTACGCTCACTCCTGATATATTCCTCAGATGAGCTGGCAACGCATTGAATAGACGCTGCATTATCGATGCTGGTGCGTAGTGGATTAATGTCCTGTGTGCTTTCCTTATTTTTCCTGGTATATTTTTGGGCACTATTAATCTACCTCTGCTTGCTCTTTCTGATATTTTTAGTTCCATGATATTTTCTGCTATTCCTTCTATCTGTTTCCATGCCTGAATTATCATGTAGCGTTCTCTTCTCCTTTCCAGACTATATAATTTTAAGAATTGTAGTCTTTCCCAGTAGTCCTAGGTCCTTAACTTCTTCTATTCTAGCTGTAAAGGACCTTTGTACACTCTCTATTTGTGGCAATATCCTTTTTGATAGTGTGGGTACCATATCATATTGCAATATTCAAGTGGACTACGAACATATGTTTTTATAAAGCATAATCATGTGTTCAGCTTTTCTTGTTTGTTTTAAGTGCCGTAACAACATTCCCATTTTTGCTTTACATTTTGCCAACAGAGTTGCTATTTGATCATTGCATACATGTTCCTATTCATCATCACACCAAGGTCTTTAACTGCTTCCTTATTTGTGATGGTCTCATTATTAGGTCCCTTATATGCATATAGCTTTCTTTCTCTGTCTCCATAATTTATTGATTCAAATTTATCAGAGTTAAATACCATCCTATTTACCTCTGCCCAATCATATACTTTGTTAAGGTCTCTTTGTAGAGCGTTCCTATCTTCATCACAAGTAATTTCTCTACTTATTCTTGTGTCATCTGCGAACTACTCACTACCGAATCCTTACATTATTGTCTATGTCATTCAATCATAATAACAAACAGTATTGCAGCTAACACCGTACCTTGCGGCACACCGGATATTACCTTGGCTTCATACCGATTTCTCGTCGTTTGCAATAACTATCTGTTTTTCTGTTGTGTAAAAATTTCTTTTAACCATCTTCCTACTTTATCCACGATATTGTGTTTTCTAATTTTCTTCGCTAATATTATGGTCTACTTTATCAAAAGCTTTTGCAAAGTCTAAATAAACCACATCTGTTTCATTTCCGCTTTTCATATTTTTGAATATGTTTTCACGGTGGACTAACAGTTGGTTTTGTGTACTTTTTCCGGGTACGAAACCATGTTGTCCTTTATTAAACAAATTATTTTTTATTAAATGTTTCATAATATTTTTCTTCATTACCCTTTCATACACTTTCATTCTATGTGATGTTAGACTCACAGGCCTATAATTACTTGCCTCTAGTCTTGATCCACTTTTGAAAGTAGGGGTAATATACGCTAATTTGTGCTATCATATATCTTGCCTGTATCTACACTTTGTCTTAATAATATTGCAAGTGGCTTTGCGATAGAATGAACTACTTTCTTTAACAAAATAGCAGGAATTCCATCAGGCCCTGCAGCAGCTCCATTTTTTAATTTCATTAATAGCCTGCACAATATCAGCTTCATTAATATCTATGTCAGCTAAATATTCACTATTTTCATCCCTTACTTCTATATCATTATCTTCATTATATATTCTAGGGGTGAATCTCTCTTATATCGTTCTGCCAGTATGTTGCAATTTCCTTTTTTTCATTCGTTAATCTCCCTTCAATTCTCAGAGGACCTATTTCTATTCTTCTTTTATTCATCTTCTTCGCATATGAGTATAATAGTTTGGGGTTTTGCTTGATATTTAATAGGGTTTTTTTCTTCCAAGTCCCGTTTTTCATTTTCTTTTGATTGTATAATCTTTTTTTTTTCTGCATTTTCTATCTTACTTTTTAGTTCTATAACTTTCCATGCATTTTTTTCTTTTTGCAAGACCTTTTTTCACTTTCTGATTTTTCTGGAACAAGATTCTTCTTCGTCTCTTGGTATGCATGAATGATGTTTACTTTTCTTCTTCGGTATATATTTTTTCACTATTATCTCCAATATTTTATATAATATCTCCGTATTTACCCTATGTCATCACTTACGAAAATGTTATCCCAATCTTTGTTAATTTCTTCATTAATTTCTGACCATTTTATATTTTTACTGTAGAAGTTGTATTTTCCATATCCTTCCCACTTTTTCATTTCTTGCTTATCTTTATTTTCACTTGCTTTGGAATGAACTGTTAATTCTATGACATTATGGTCTGAAATACTCGCATTATAAACTATTATTTCTTTAACATAATTCATCTCGTTCACAAATACTAGTCTAAAGTATTTTCCTTTCTTGTTGGCAGGTGATTTATTTGTGAATGTTGTATTCTAGTAGCATATCTAATAGCTTTTCAAATTGCCTCTTTATCTTCTGCACTACTATTACTCTCTTTTTATATGTATAAGTACAACCACAATCTCCTATTCGTTCTTTCCATTCTACGAAAGGGAAAGTTGAGTCACCAGTAGGAGAATAGTCCAGTCCCCACCTTGTGATTTCTACATATATCATCCAATTTTTCAATTATTAAGTCAAAACTCTTTAGTATTAGGAGGTCTATATATTACTATGTTCATCAATTTTTTCAGATTCAAGTTCTACCGCTATTAGTTCACATTCTGAGTTACTATATTTCTCATATATTTTTCCTTGTTTTTTGTCTTTCCCATATATTGCGGTTCCCCCTTGATTCCTATTTTTTCTATCTGATCTATAAGTTTTGGAACCCTTTTTTTATTTGATCATCATTCCCAGTCTCTTGGGAATACCAGGTTTCACTTATAATTCATTATATCTATTTTCTTTTCATTTTGGGTTAGTTTCTTCTAAGTACTCTATTTTTCTTTTTGAGTTACTCGTAACTAAACCCTGCGCATTCATCACTATGATGGTTTGCGTGTTTTCTCCTTCATTTAATACTGATAGTAATAAGGATTTTCCCATGTCTCTTTCCTGTTCTGGTATGTTGTTCTTTTTTTCATTTCCAGAAATTCTGACATTAAAAAATCCAACTTTTCCATAATATTTGATCTTCCTTCATCATAATTATTCATTTTGTGTCTGAATCTGCAATTTTCTCCGTTTCTGCAATATCCTCTTGCATAATAAATACAGTTATTATCTCTTGAGTAGAATTTCGGAGCTGATGCTTTGAAATTCTTTGCTGACACCTCTGCATATCTCATTGGTGGTTTGCTTTTCTCTTTTACCTGATATTCTTGATTTCTCTCTTTATTTGTTTCTTTCTTATTTTGGATTTTATTACTTGGTTGGTTATTTATTTGATTATGATTCATGGCTACAAGGAGATTGTAAAGACAATGCTTTTCCTTATATTCTATTGTACCTCAAATTCAAGTCGCATTGTTCCTTCAACCATTCTACAGAACATTCCACAGCCTTTCTGCCGATGTATGATTCACATTTCGTTATTTGTATGTCCTTTCACCTTTAAATGTATGTCTCCGTCCACACACTGTATACATGAACATCCTTTACCTGTAGATAAAGTAAGTACTACTTTACCTGTCTCTTTGTCTAGCCCTCACAAGTGGTGACCTCCCGGAGTTTAGACGGTGACTTAAGCAGTTTTGGCTCAGCCATTCACGGACTCGTTACGGCCGCTCACCTTCAGATATCCTTTGATGGACTAAATATGGCGCCACAGTTTAGGTTTATGAAAGCCCCGCTGGAACACCAATGCCTCTAACGGATTTAACACGGCATAACTTCCCCAAGTGTGTTTAGGCATTTCACGAACGGGTTTGGCCTGCCATTTACGACTTCCGTCAACTGTTCCTGTGAGATAGACAATGCAAGGCTCCGCCGAAGCAGTAGCAGCTCTCCCTGGGGACATCTACAAATGGTAACCTCTTGGCTGAATGCACAGACCAGCCCAGTCACCCTCGGCGAGCTTAAGAAGAAGCTCGTGGACACCTTCGCCACCCCCATCCCTCTGAGGGCCACCTGCATCCTTGACCTCATCGCCAACCCAATGTGCGACACCAACCCGATGAGCGATGCCAACCCGATGGATGCCTGGGACACCGTGATGGGTCTCCTTCGCCTGCCAGAGATCAGCCCAGACAGGCGGAAAAAAAGAAATTAGCCTTAGACTCGAGATATTCCTCCAACATCAATCCCCGGATGTCCGCCGGCCGCAATCCAGAAGAACCTCCCCCCCTGCAGCCGCAGGGCAACGGCAAAGCCTGGTGCTTCTACCACCAGAGGTTCTGGAAACAGAGATGGCGGCCAGCCCCAGCCATGGCAGTGTCCTCGCCAAAACCACACACTATAGGATTCTACATCTCCGACGCGATCTCAGGCCGTAGGATGCTGGTTGACACCATGGCGATGCATTCAGTGTTCTACATCAGGAGAGGACCGCGGCCGTAGCCCTGATGCCTCAACCACCCTTGTAGCTGCCAACGGGAGCCCATCCACTCCTACAGTACTAAGCCCCTCGAAATCTCCATCCTAGGTCGCAAGTACACCTGGGCGTTCATCGTCGCAGATGTCAAGGACCCTATCTTGAAGGCAGACTTCATAGCACACCACGGGCTCCTTTTGGACGTGGGCCGCAAGCACCTCCTTGACATGCATGGACAGGTGAGCACCGATTTTGTGATAGTTCGCCACTGGATTTCGCTCGGGAAGGATCTCAGCCGCTCTGATCAGAATATGAATAAGCTATGTATAGGCCTAATTAATTTCATTGTTAGACCTTGCAGTGCTATTTGTAGGCTGTTCTGAGTTAAAGTCATATATGAAAAAAAAATAGGATATATATATTAGTATATATATATATATATATATATATATATATATATATATATATATATATATATTATGGGCTTGTGCCTTGTGATAAGGCGCCCTATGAGGTAATGTTAGACTAGCGATAATCTTACGCTAAGTCGGTTGGTATTGCACTTCCATCTTCAATGGAGTGTCTGGGGGTTTGTAGATCACTTACGAAGTCGGTATTATCTTGTTAGTTATTACGACGATGTGTCAAACTCATGGTGAGGAGGTTCTTGTAGAAAACACGAAATATAAAAAATATATGTATTCTTCTGAAGTTTTACATGCTGAAGATCAAATATGATTGTACAAGTCTTCTAATAACGATAGCTTGATCGCTTCTGCCAATGATGATGGCTAATCCTATTCCTCTACATGATAAAGCTTAGGTAAAGAGGTACAGGTCTTCTAATGACGATAGCTAACTCTGTTCTGCCTGTCTACCATCTCTGTTACAAGTTATGAAGGAACAGACAGTAGTTCGAACATATGAACATACATACAAATGACATAGTTACATACGAACACACAATCGAATGAGACACGCTACAGATCACGTAGGGCCGTTTGTTTGAAATTATATTTTGGTCGGGGTAGTTGTCTCAAGCAGGGAGCTTGGACTAATGTTATAAACAACCTTGAATGACTACAGGTGACGGCATGTTATCTTAGCATAACTTTTATTGTATACGTCATCTTTAGCGTCTCTAGTCTGAATCACATTCCTGCAAGCAATCTGGTTGACCTCTTTTATATATATGGACTAACATTCCATATTTTTATTATGTAAACACATTACATTAGCTCGGTCAGCTACCAAAACCAACTACTGAATATTACTCAAACTTGACTTGCATTTGAACTTATAGGAGTGTGATACAGACACTATGTGAATATATATATATAAGTAAATAAAAATTCATGGTGTACATGAATTTGATTCAAGTAATAAAATAAAACAATGATATTGGTAAATAATAGTGATCACGTGTATATAATGATAAACAGTTTTTTCACTTCATCTCATTAAGATACATATGCTACAGAAAATACTAATGTACTCTGATAATTGCATAGAATAAAAGATTACATGATAAAAAATCATATTTTAACTGATAAAAAATTTCATATATGAATTGATAAAATTATTAATGTTTATGCTGATTGATTCGTTGATTTTTATGCTAAATGTTATATATCTGATTCATTAATTCATATACTAACTCATAAATAACTGCAGATATTGGTATGATAAAAGGTAACAGATTGATTATAGGCTACCTGATTTGTTTATACATATGTATATGGATTCATAAAATTATGATTAATATATGTGCACTTTAAATAGATTCCTATTGCGTACGCAAAGATATAATTCTGATTACCGTTATTTGCAATTTATATATAGATTCCTAGTGCTACACGCAAAAAATATATTTCGATTCTGTTATTTATGATCATTTATATATATTTAGGTACATTTTTATCGATTTATGATACTTTATATATATAGGATACATGACCGAGGTTATACTACTTCACTTTTAACTAACGTTCGAACAACTTTTCGTCCATTACACAGTTCCAGACAACCACCTATACCCAAATGAAACGGCCTATTTCACAGGGTTAAAACAAGGGGAAAATTTGCCTGGGTGGGGTCCAACCAAGTTCTATTTTTGCGCTCCATACTTATTCTCTGCATCCTAAGCTACACGATTACGTTCGCGATGAATAAAAAAAACATCCCAGCACGAGTCCTTCGCCAGCAAGTAGAGTTGAATATCCTTCGGGTCGTAATTGTCGGAAGTATGTCCCTTTCTGTAGTCGATTCCGACAGCCGCCGGAGCGTTCCGCATGAAAACGAGATTAACGACGAGATACGGTGTCGGTCGAAGAAGTCCATGAAATTCCTTTCACATTGTAGGCGGTTGTTACTTGACTGTAGTCGTCCGCTGCGACGAACGATTTTTTGAAGTTGCGATGTGAAACTCTCGTACTGCAGGATACTGTAACAGGTTCCATTAATCAGCCTGCAAGTGAAATTATACTTGTCACAAAGGGGCAAAGTAAATTCAGACGACATCCAAATACAGGGGAGGGGAGAGAGCCATTTAGACCAGACTTAACCAACCCCATGAATTCGCTGTACAAACTTTTTTATATATGGCATTAACAATGATTGAACCTATCCAGGTCTATGATGACTGTAAAAATATCCATAATTATAAAAAATAAACAGATATCAATACGAATTCCAAAGAAAATTCTATATTACTGGTAGTAAGTTACTAGACAAAGAAGTGGAAAACGGAGCAATTTGTAAGATTGCCAGGCAACATAAGAGTTCAAAGAGAAGATTAATCATGATTCTGTAGTTCTCTATGCTAACTGAAATTAAGTTGTGATAAAATCTGATCCTATGTGCCCCTACAAAAAGTTTCATATTCAATTTTCTCAAGCCCCTGCGCATCCTCTGAGGTTAATTTTAAAAAACTTTATTAATAGTAGGAGATGCAACGAAAAAAAACAAAAAAAACCCTATGTAACTAATTTCTAAATAAACTTTGGGTTTTTCAAGAAAAGTGACATTTTCCCATGAATATGATTTACCTGGATTGTAATAGCTAATGTTGCAAGTAAATAATCCATATCCATATCGTGATACTTCTAAATGTCTATGAGGTTCAGAAAAATTAAAAAAATTAATTCATTTTGTTGTTATAGAAATTCTATTTGCTTATTATTTTGTTATTAATTTTAAATGATTGCAACTCCTTAGCTAAAGTTGCATTGCGCATACGGATAGACATGTCTGCATTGCCCATGAGAAGTTCGGGCTAAGCATTCCTTTCTCCAGTCAATCTGCTTTTTTGTTTTGCAGCAGAGACGACACACAGATATAAGCCTGTTGTAAGCAGATTATTGAGGTTAAAAGGAACCAAATGCTGATACGGCAATGACGACGTCGTCACTTGGCAGGAGATTGCTCTCAGCCAGCTAAGAGTTACGTTACTTGCTGTAATAAATACTGACTTTAGGATAAATTTTTTGTTTTTTAAATACTCGAACCCACATAAGAAGAATGTCTGAAAAAAAAAAACAGTACCAAAATTGAACAATATATTAGTTTCATGTTGGAAAACTGCATAATTGTAATTATGTTAAATTAAATATTCCTTATTCAAAACTATATGAAAAAGGTTTCCATACAAATTCTATATATATTATTAGCCCTGTATAAAGATTCATATAGGATTATTCCATAGATAAACATTTTCACTTCTAGACTTCGACTTTAAAATCTCTTTTATCTTTTATTTTATTTATTTATTTATTTATTTATTATTATATATATTTTTTTTTTTTTTCATTGACTACGAATATAAATCACCGGGACAGACAATGTCAGTAGGTTTTGATATGTGTTTTGAACTTTTAGCTTATTTGTCATTACTAAAGCGTTAAGTTAGAGTTCAAATCTTTACGCATATATATATTTGGATATTTAATTAATCTATGGTTACGTTTTGCTTATTGATTTTTATCGTGATCCTTTTTTTAATTATAATTTGTAACCCTTCCGACTTCTTACGGAGTGTATTATATTGACTCTTTGACTCCACTTGTATCCTTATATTTATTTTATTTTTTTAATTTTTTTATTTATTTATATATTTTTTTATATATATTTGATAAATTAATGGTTGGCTTGAATATTGTGGAAAAGTGTTCTAGCGCGTACCGTATAGAAGGCTACTTGAGGCATCAATTCTTTAAGAGATACCAAAGATAATTCAAATGGTATAAAGGTATTTTTAAAACCGCGAGAAACCTGCTAAATCAAAGTCGCAGGTTCGGATCCAATATCACGCGAGTTTTAACTCGTAAGACATTGACAACTACGTCTTCCTATTTCGAAATTATCCGTTATTTCTACCAAAAACCGATTGACTCTGGGTGGGGATAAAATAAAAAGATTATTGGTTTTCTTAATGGAATGGAATTCACACCCGAGTTAAGAAGATTATTGATTTACCACCACCCGACGGTCAAGGATTATTGTGTTGAATTCCATATGTTTACTGGATTTTAAGCGCTCATAAAACTATTCCTAAACGCCCCACAATTGGCGGGTGTTTTTAGTTTGCTTTTTTATTAAGTGCTATTATTCTTAATCCCGTGTCAAGGAAACTATTAATAAACTAAAGAAGTTTCATTCATTCCCTCTGTCACACTCCAGGATAATTCCTGGTTTAAATAATTCTACGGATTATTTCTTTCAACGGGATGATTTGGGCCACAGGAGGCACCCTTAACGACACGGTGTCTTTAGTGCGTCCCTTGTTTGGTTTTCATGACACGTGTTTTTTACAAATCCAGTTTATGTGCTTTTTATTTTTTTTATCTGTAACTGCATTGTTCAGGCCCCCATGTTCAACAAAAACCAGTGATTTGGCTTTCTTTTGGAATGAAGGAGGGGGAACCCTGGATGACGGATGCAGAACCAGTTTAGGACGATTGGTATGAAAGAGATTATTACTACTACCATGGTCGTTAGTCCTATGCTGTGTTTCTTCGGGTTTTCCCATCGTCACCGGACCTACCTATAAATTATTACCATTTGATTACATTGCTTCTGATCAACCATACTTTAAAGTATACTTTCGTTTGCTTTAGGGGTTTATGCTCGGGGGGGGAAGTGTTTATTTGTTTTTTGCTCATTAGCCTGCTGGACCTGGTTCCGGGTCCGAAGTGTTTAGATTGTTTTGCTTAATTGCTGCTTGACTCTGTTTCCGTTCGAAGTGTTTTTTATTGTTTTGGTTTATAGTCTGTTTTGACTCTTGCTTTAGTTCAGTTTGAACAAAAGTTCTGCGCGCCAACCCAGATAATTCAATGCACACACACTAGCGAGTATTTTGGGTTAAGGAAGTTTTTCGGTTTTAGTTTAATACGGTTTTAAACAATAGGCACGGAATGTTTCTATATCTTTTGAAATCCAAATTAATTAATGGTTCCCTTGGCTGTATGGTGGGCGGGATTACGGGATTAATGCGTCAGCTATGATATTTGCTTTCCCAGGTAGATATCTATTATCTTGGCTCCAAAGACCTGAATGATCATTTGTCACCGAGTTCCTTTTGGACTGTGATGTTAAATGCCTTTGAAAAAACTCGGTAAGTGACTTATGCTCCAGTGGGAGGGACTTTAAACAGGGATAGCCGTAGATTATGGAACTTGAAATGGTACTAGTGAGTTAAAGATAACCTAGCCCTTCCTTGCCATATTACTGGCATATTTAATTTCAGAGGGCTTTAGTTTACGTGAATAAAAAAGCTATATGGGAAGAACTGTTTTATCATATTACTTGGAAGTAATACCCTCCCTTACAATTACCCCCCCTTGGTCTGCAGGCGTCTGTTTGCAATTTAAAAAAAAATTCCTTATTTAATTCAAATCAGGGATTTTTAAAGTTAGGTAAGCTGCAATTATTCTCCGCTTTTAAGATATCGAACGCCGTTGGATGCTTTTTAGAACCATAAATCAATCTACCGCTCTTGCTTCGGTAAGGATCTGTTTAAAAGGAGTCTGTCATGGAGTGGAGAGTTTACAAAATATTTGCAGTACGATTGTAATACCCACTTACAGCGCAAAAGTCGCTAGTATCCCCCACCCTTTACGTTAACTAAGTACCGGAAAAGTTTATTGAATAGCCGACACCTTACCATGGACTACTTTAACGCCTTGGACCTTAGAAACACCAATAAAACCTAGATAAACATGGTTCGGTTTTTTAGAAAAACTCACATTTAGGATATTTTACTCTGAGATTATTTTTGTCTTTGTCTTCTGTAGCGTTAGCTCGAGTTTATGTTTGGAATGTACTTCTAAGGTGATTAGAAAAGATTACAAGACCAACCAATAGGCATGTAGGGTATCCCCTAAAAGTCTCCGAAACCCTAATATTATAATTGGTTGGGGTCTCCAACGTTAAGCCGGAGGCATACGTAAAAATTGATAATGTCCCCTGATGTTGGCCTGAAAACGGTATATGAAGGTTACAATCACTTAGGTAATGGTATCTAGGTAAAAGCCTTAAAGTAAGTTCCCAAGGCTGGTGAAAAAATTTATTCTAACCTAACAGAGATAAGATGTCGTCGGTACATGGCACTGGGGGGGGAAGGCAAACTATCGAGAGGTCGTTTCCCACCCTTGGTTTAAGCGACAGCAGTCCTACGCCAGAGACGCCAAGTTCCGATCTTTTTTATTGGACATGGACATGACGGTTTTGGGGAAAAATTAAAAATTTATTGGGCTTTATTTTTGATTTCCTAATGGGTCTCCTATTACTAACATTTTTCAACTTCGTCATTTATGCTCTATTATGAAACCTTACATCGGAGGGGTTCTACACGAAGGTACGTATATAGCTTATGTTTGTCGCCTTAGACCGTATTTTGTTTTCAATTGACATCCGTTTTTACCCTAGAGATCACTCGCTAGTTGTAGAAACTTTCCTGGTTATTCAGGTAACAAAAGATAAAAAAATTTTCTTTTGCTGAATCACCTTCCTGCCTTGAATGACCTTTACTGTAATTTATTACTTTAGATAGATTATCAGAGAGATTCATCTACGAACTGGTTGGGCGGGATTAAAAATTAGCAACAAGAAAAAAATGCGATATTTATTTAAACTTCCGTATCCACTATGAGGTATAAACGTTTGTGGATCCCACTAGAATTTAACTTGTGCTGCTAGTACTAACCGTGTCTATGGCTTTTGCCTTCCGCGGAAATCGTTATAATTTCATCGGGAAGGATTTAAAATTTCATTTTCCCAGCAAAGTCTTTTTACACGCACTAAGACATTCGAGGGTGCATGCTTCTTTCGAGGATTTTTGCGTTGCAAAGTGCGACATTGCGGTTTGTGGGGAGAATTCTGTTGTGGTTCATTTGAACAATGTTACGATCTTATTGAGACCAAATGGTATAGGTTCCTCTATTTATTAAGTTATTTTATTTGATTAACTGTCCTCATTTTTTGTTCAAACGGATTTTAATATGTTTTGAAGGGAGGGACTTATAGGATTTTCCCATTTGATAAACACGCCTTATTTTCAGGCAAATGTAAGATAATGTTTTGTATAGCCCCTAGAATGAATATTACAATTCACAACTAGATACAGATCATGTTTTGTTTTTTTATAAACTATTAGAGGTATCTGTAAATGCTCGCTTATCCGACTTTCTTTCATAAGGGAAGTTCGACAAAAACAGACGGAGAGTCCGTTCAAATACAAAGGATATTACGTGTTTAACTAAAGGAATAAACAAAAAGATATTCTAATTTTTTACGGCGCATACAGTCGGGCTTTATCCACCAACTACTTTAATAAACTTAACTTACGTTAAAAACAAAAAAAAACGAAAACCTGATCGGATTACTTTACTCAACGGTCGTGTGGTTTCCATATAGGAAAAAATCCTTTTTAATTCAAAAAGATAATCGGTATTGTATGATCCAACATCGCTTTCCCCACTCTGCTTAGAGTTAGCTTATTTGTTGTGGGAATGTTTGCTTTGCTTTGAAAACTTCCGGCAGTTTCGACTGACCTTGACCGCTTGACTAGGTGACACAGTCACCGATTTGCTTGTTGAATGTTGTCATGAACGTGAGGGCTAACTGTTTCATATTTCATTTTTGCAACTAATTAGGATCCTTCTCTTTATTACCAATCGGTCAACGTATGTGTGTTTTTTAGCATGTTATTTGGGCTGTTACGTTATAAAGCAATGAATGACGAACTATTCAGGAAAACTTGAGGCGATTACTAAAACGTACTAATTAAGGACCAGTTTCCACTAACTTGCATTTCAATATTCAACTGTTTGTAACTTCATTCTTTGCCTAAAATTTGAAATAGTGGAGGGATCCGAGGTCAGCGCATTTAGCCTGATGAAAAGTTTTTTACAGACAATGTTATTTCCCTTGCAATCGCCAGCCAATTATTTTAAAAGTTAAGGTTTGAGCCATTGAGGTCGATATTTTATAGAACTCAAAAAACTCAAGGTACTAAAACTTGCGAATCGGGAGCCTTGCAAAGGAGCATTTATTGTCATGACCCTCGAAAGAGTGTTACTCCTTAATTTTATCTAGATTTGTACGGGTGTTCCACTTGTTTTTGGTTTTTTGTGGTTTTCTAATCCACACAGTGCTTAAAAAAAACGACCCTAATCCCATGCATCTGATATAAATACCAGACCGTTCCCCACGGCCGTAAACGCAATATTCACTGTTTAACAATTGATTTGGTTACGTAAGGGATTAAAATAATCACCAAAAACCAAAAGGAGAAAATTAACATAGTATAATGAATTATGATATTTCAGTAAACAAACTTTGGAATAAACAGGCACTCAAAGATAAAAAACTCGCAGTAGCGAAATGCCGCCAAATGATGTAGATAATTTTCTGTAAAAAAGTAAGATTAAGAATGTCTCGTAACTTCAGCCTACAGGAATAACGAAATTCGACCTGCACAAAGGAAAACACTCAAAGTTACTTACCTTCCCCCAAAATGAATAAACAAAAAATTGGTACTTAGCTTGCTTTTGTGGGAAGTCACGCGGTGTTCCGATCAAACGACAACACGGCCATTGGTCCACTCCTTCTCTAATTTAGCGGATGACCTGTGGTTTGGCTTGAGTTTCCATACCGTGGCGGCTTTGTTTCCGATGATTCGAGGCCCTTGAAAGATCCGAGCTGCAGACGCGTTTCTGGTTTTTGTTTTCTTTGGAACGTGCCGGAAACGCTCACTAACGATGTTTCTTGAATGGATTCTAATGAGAGACGAAGCTTCCGTTGCCGTACGAAAAGGACCCGACGGCGGTTTAGTTTATTGAAGTTATTTCACATAAACGATGATAACTAAGTTGCTTGAGACGAAATCTTGTCTTGTTGTTTTCTGAAGTTCGCTCACCCAACGATGAATACTCAGGTTTGCTTGAAGATACGCTGCTTTAGTCGTCGTGACGTTCATGATTTATTATTCTGTTTTTTTCTTTCGTAGGAACGTTTGTAGTAGTTGCTTATGGCTCCACTGCCACCAATAATAGGGTTGGCTTTTGCCCTTGTGATGATAAGGCGGCCCCTATGAGGTTGTAAGGACAACGCGTATTCATAATTTTTCTCCTGTATAATAATTCATCATTCGCGTTGTTCTTTACTTCCCCCTGAGAGAAGCATTCAGCGTGGGCTTTCCGTCCATGTATAAAGCTTGTATAACCAACCCATATTGAATTGGTACGTTTTATATTTTGTATTTTCAGTCTATCCAAGAAACACAAATCGTGGGTCTCCGCCGACTCCCACTTTTACTCTCCTCCGCGGGTCGGTGCCACCACATTTCCCGTCCGCATGCTGGTATATTTATACTTTCCCCTTGACCTGTAATAAAAATTCAGTTACACTGATTGAAATTTCTCATGCCTCGTTTGTCCAACCCGCTCACAACTGAGGTTGACCTCGCCGGTTTGGACGGGTACCCAAGCGGTTTTGGCTCAGCCATTAAGGGACTCACTAACCGCCGCTCACCTTCAGAGATCTGTTTAACGGACTTCATACGGCGCCTCCAGTATAGATACTCTGAAAAGCTTCCACCGTGGAAATAACCCAACGCCCTATAACGGACTAAATACTGGCATACCTGCCACCCAAGGGTGTTCACAGGGCGTTTCCTCAAACGGTTTGGCCCCGCCCATTCACGACTCTGTCCGACCGTTTTTTGTGAGAGAGGACAATGGGGCGCAAACAGTACCGCGCCGTGAAACCCGGGCCTCCCCCACCCAGCGACGGATCCCTGACACAGCGGCCGCTCAAGACTGTCAAATTGCCCCCCTTCACAAACGGAACTGACCGCCCGTCCTTTCCCCACCTGGTTCTTCCGAGCCGAACAGGGCAATTCCCGGATCGCCGGGGCTCACCAAACAAAGTGGCTGTAGGCTTAGACCATCGTCGCAGCGGCTCTCCTGACAAGGAGGTTTCGGACCGAACACTCTAACTGGCCTTGACCGGTCGAGCACGAATCGGGACTTGTCACCGCTCGACGAGGATAAAAGAAAGGCTCTTTGGACAGCCTATTTCCGTGCTCCCATCGATGGAAAGGGAGCCGCCCGGCCCGACCTCGACCTAGTCGCGAACCCCCATGCGCGGACGCCGACACCCAAGATGACCTGGGACACCCTGATGATGGGGCCTCGTCCGTCTGCCCGAAAATGGCCCCGACAGGAAAAAAAGGTAGAGATCAGGCCTGAGCCTGCGAAACAATTTCCCCTGCGGCAACTCTGAAGCCGGACGTACCGAAAGCAGCCTGACCGACGAGTTACACCCTAGAGGCACGACGAACTACTAGAGAATGGCCAAAGAAGCTGATCGTTGTCGAACAATGCCGCGAAGCTCGGACCGCCCCCACCCCCCCCCGATCCTCCGTGTTGCCTGGCCAGCAGAGGAAGGGAAGAAGACCGACGAACGACCCAACGCAAGAGATCGGCGCCGTATCCCAAGGGGAAGTCCTCCCACCCAAACGCAAGCGAGGTGAAAAAACTCCCTGGTGCCAGCTTCCACCGGACGGTTCGGGAGTATTCGCCAAAGAGGTGCGAAAGCCCTTGCACCCATTTCCAGCAGTCCGAAAAAACGGCGACATGGCAAACAAAACCAAGGCCGCCCGTGGCAACGGACCGCGTCGGAACCCACACACCATAGGGTTTCTAACGTCCGGCGAACCCGCCGATCTCCGGCGGTAGGATGGTTGGTGGATACGGGGGCAATGCCACCGGATATTTCCCGCCAGTCAGGAAAAGGACCGTAGCCGGCGAGTCCCGACAAAACAACCTCCATCGTTCGCCGGGAGAAGGGAGAAACAAACGGGAACCGCCCCATCCGTTCCTAACTGGCACGAAGCCCCTCGAGATATCCATATTGGGGCGAAAACTACGTTCCTGGGAATTCACAATCGCGGACGTCCAGGATCCCGCTACTGGGGGCAGATTTCCTGGCGCGAGAACGGGGCCATCCTGGTGGACGTTGGGGCCGCAAAGCCGCCCCTCGACACGGGGAACATGCCTTTCCCCTTTCCACTGGGCAGCTGCCCGGAGGCCCGGGGCCCCTAACATACATTACTCTTAAACAACCATCGCCCCCCACAAATACGGCAACCGCCTGCCAGGAGTTCCCCGAAGTCTTCAAGCCGAACTTCGTCAGGCGGCAGGGACGCCGCCCAAGCCACGGGTAATTCCACCACAAATAACCACCACAGGTCCCCCCGACACCACGCCAAGTTCGACGACGACTCCCTCCAGCGGCCGCCTCCACCCGGAGGCGAAGCAGGAGGTTCTCGGAGATGGAAAACGAACGGGCTATCCTGCAAGAAAGCATCGAGCCTTCTTGGGTCGTCGCCCCTGCACATGGTACAGAAACCTGACGGTGCACCTGGAGGCCCTGCTGGAGACTAACAGGAAGACTCAACCTCGCTACAATCCCCGACCAATACCCCTTGCCAAACATGCAAGGATTTGACAAGGCGGGCCCTTCATGGGGCGAAGGTCTTCACAAAAATGGTACCTCTTAAAAACTTCCTATTTTCCAGTTCCAGTGCACCCCGAGGATGTCCCCAAGACTGCCATCATCAACGCCTTTTGGGCTTCCGTTCGTTCCTTACTTTACTCAACCTTCGGCCTGAGGAATGCCAGGGGCCACCTTCCAGCGGCCATGATGGAGAGCAATCCTGGGGGACCTGGCCCTTCTGCGTCTTTTTCGCTACGTCCGCACGGATAATCTTGATTTTTTTACCAGGTCCTTGGAGGAGCCACCTATTTATCACGTCCGAGCGGTCCTGAAAGCGGCCTGTCAGGAAAACGGGCAGGTCGTGCCGTTTCGACAAATGAACCCTTCGGCGCCGAGAAGGTTGGACTTCCGTCGGACACGAGATTCACCGCGACAGGGCGTGCCGCCCCCATGGCCTCGGAAGGTAGGCGTGGTGCAGAAGTTTCCCAACCCAACCCCAACCACGGTCAAGTGCCCTGCAGGAGTTCATCGGAATGGTTCAATTACGACCCGCCGATTCATTTCCCCGCCGCCGCCCAGCCACCATGTATCCTCTAACACAGGTACCTGAAGGGGAAACCAAAGGCCTAACCCCCCCCCCCCCCACCCCACCCCCCCCCTACCCAAAACCCCCCCCCCAACCCCCCCCCCCCCCCCCCCCCCCCCCCTACCCCCCCCCCCCCCCCCCCCCCCCCCCCCCCCCCCCCCCCCCCCCCCCCCTGGGAGGCCGAACAAGAGAAGGCTTTCAACGAGACGAAGATGGGACCCACGCCAGAGAGGGCGACATTATGCCACCGAAGACCCTGCTGCACCTTTTAACGCCTCAACCACCGACGCCCAGCAAACCGTCGCCTGCGGGGCTGTCCTCCGAGCAGATGGTTCCCAGGGCGGGGGAAGCCCCAGCCACTCGCCTTCTACAGCAAAAAAACTATCAGCCGCCGAGACGAGGTACAGCAACGTTTCAGACCGGCGAAAACTTCTCCTTGGCAGTGTACCCAACCAAGCCGTGCGACATTTTCCGCCTACCCCCATCCTCGAGGGCTCCCCCTTTCACGATCAGGGACGGACCACCCAAAAAAAAGTCCCTTGTTGATTACACGGCACCCCGCCTTCACCAAGGCGGGCGACGCCTTTCTTTGGGTCACGAACGAACAAACAGAGCACCTAGCAAGCCATCGCAGAGGTTTCTATTGCCCCATCCATCAGTACGTGCCTGGCGAGAAGAACCCCGTGGCAGACGCCCTATCGAGGATAGGAAATCAACGCCGTGCGTCTTCGGGTCGACTACGAAGACACCTCGCCCGGGAACAGGCTGGGCTGCCGACCCGGAGACTGCCGCATACCGCAACTGCTATCAACCACCGCCCTCAAGTGGGGAAGACGTGCCCCTTCCGGTACCCGCAGGGCATGAACGCTCCTCCTTGCGACATCAAGCACGGGCCGGGCCCGCCCCGGCCCTACTGAATCCCAGCCTCCCGAAGGAAAGCCGTGTTCAACGTTTCATAAACACGGACTCTCGCACCGCCCCTCGGTGGGCCGGACGACTGGTGAGCCTCCGGCCTTGACGGAGAAGTTGCGTCTGGCGAATGGAATTCGGAAAAGGACTCCCTCGAGTGGGCCATGGACCTTCCGAGGCCTTGCCAAACTAGCAAAATCAGATCGGCAACAGGTACGGTAATCAGGAGTGAGGGGGAATTTCCCGCAGCCGAAACGAAGATTTCGGTCACATCCACCAATAGACCGTCGTTGGACCCCCATGCCCCCGTCCGTGGAAGGCGGGCCAAAGGCAACCTCCTGACGGTTAATCGATCGCTCCCACCAGTATGGCCCGAGGGCAACGCCGATGTCGAGGCGACCACGAAAGATCAATTGCCGTAAGCACATCCTCGCCAGCTGGGAATCCAGTCGATTTCGGGATTGCCAGAACGAAATCACGACCTAGGACCGCGGAACAGTTTTCCCCCCCTGGTTTCCCCCCCCCCCCGGAGTCTGTGGGACTGCCCACCCTGGCCCGCCATATAATGGGAACGGTCGCTACATGCCACCACCAACCACCTACAAACCCAGCAGCTAACGGCATGGGAGGAAGAGATTCCACCGAGTCGATCAGGGCTTCCCTGATGGCGAGGCTGCAACCGGACGAGAAAATTGGAAGAGCCAACTACCGTTGGGTCCTCCCTCCGGTTCTCCAGGACTTGCACCCCCGCGGGGCCAAAACGGCGCCCGCCCCCCCGCCCCCAATGGCATCACCCAGCTGAGAAGGTATACCGGGGACGCCATTAACAGTACCCTGGCGAGTTATTCCACCGACCAGCCGACTGCCGCCGACGGCTGAACGTCTCCCATCGCCAAGGCTTCTGGGAATCCGCCGGGAAGTTCGACGCCCTGTCGTCAAAACTAAAGAAAACTTCTCCGACAGAAACAAACGTTTTCCTCCCGAATGGGCCCTATCAATCCGTGCGAAGCAACGTTCTTCCGTTCCAGGGAACGAACGGCCCGCCAGCCCGCCACCCCTAACGAAGACCCTACCGCGGTCCCTTTCCCTTGACCCGTCCTACGACGCACTTGACAAGGCAGATCTTTACTATCCATCAACGGTCGCGAGGACTGGGCGCACAATCGATCGCACCTGAAACCAGCCTTTCATCATGGGACGAGGACCTCGCAGACAGGCGGACTTCCACAGGGCGCCTCCCCAATCTTCCATCGGAAAAAAGTAAAAAAGCGATCCTTCGATGCGCCAAACCTCCTAGCCGTAGCCGCCGGCCGAGGCGCCCTCCCCGAAAGACGGTCGAACAAAACCCCCGAGGATCACCATCAGTGGGAGGCATCCCGTCCCCGGAAACCCCCCGAAGGATCTACCCACAGCAACTAATATCACCACCACCCGAGGGCGCCTCCGCCGTCCAGCCTAGCTTCCGCGAGTGACTACCCGAGTACAAAGAAGTCAGCCAACAATCATACCTAATTATTGTCTTAGGGGGGGAGTATTTGTTTAATGGGACAAACGCTTATTCATTAAGTTTTCTCTGTATATAAATTTCATCATTCGCGTTGTTCTTACTTCCCACCCCCTTGAGAGAGCATTCAGCGGGCTTTACCGTCAGTGTATAACAAAAGCTTAGTATAACCCACATATTGTTGGTACTTTTATATTTTGTAGTTTTTATTAGTCTCTCAATGAAACAACAAATCGGGTCTCCCTCGCCGACCCACTTTTACCTCTCTCGCGGGTCTGGTGGACCACATTTCAGTACCGCATGCTGTATATTTTATATTTCCCTTGACTGTAATAAAAATCAGTTACACTTACACCTTGCCTACCTGCCTTCTTTATTTGTCCACCTCTACCAAGGTAATGTTTAGACTAGCGATAAATCTTAACGCGAAGCGGTTGGGTATTGCAACTTCCATCTTCCATGGAGTGTCTGGGGGTTTGTTGAGATCACTTACGAGAAGTCGGTATTATCTTGTTAGTTTTTAATTACCGACGATGTGTTTAAACTCATTGTGGAGGGAGGTTTCTTGTAGAAAAACACGAAATAAAAGAAAAATATAATGTATTCTTATGAAGTTTTTAACAAAGGCTGAAGCACTCACAAATATGATTGGTATAATGTCTTTTCTAAGTAAACGATAGGCTTGATCGCTTCTTGCCAATAGATGATGGCAATTACCTATTTCCTCTACAATGATAAAGCTTAGGTAAAGAGGTAACAAAGGTCTTCCGCAAATGACCGATAGCTAACTCTGTTCTGCCTGTACCTACCATCCTCGGTTACAAGTTATGAAGGTAAACCAGACAGTAGTTTTCGAACCATATGAACATACATACAAATGACATAGTTGAACAATACGAACAACCACAAGTCGAATGAGACAAACGCCTACAGATCACGTATTGCCCGTTTGGAATTGAATTATGGTTCGGGGTAGTTGGTTCCTCAAGCAGGGAGCTTGGACTAATGTTTAAAAAATCAAAAAAATTGAATGACTACAGGTGACGGCATGTTTATCTTAGGGCAGAAACTTTGATTTTTGTATACGTCATCTTTAAGCGTCTCTACTATGATCAACATTCCATGCAAAGCAATCTGGTTGATCCTCTTTTATATATCAGGGACTACATTCCATATTTTTATTAATGTAAACATATTTACTATCATTATATAATCTATTATATATAGAATTATAAATATTAATATATTATTATATATAGATATATATATAAATTCGAATTATAATTATAGATATATATATATATAGGTATATGCTATATTATAGATATAATAATAATAGATATAGATATATATAGATATATATATATAATACATATATATATATATATATATATATATATCATATAGTATAATATAAAGGTTAAACGTTACGGGGGGGGGGGGGGGGGGCAAAACCAACCCCTTATAAATTAAGGAAATGGTAACAGACGACTCCGAGCGAGCAACTGAGTCCGTGGGACATAACGCTTCTCCCCATGCCAAGCCAGCCAAGTGTTCGATCTCGTAGCCCTGGCTGCAGCTGACTCCCACCAAATCGGGCGTAGACCAAGTTCCCTCGACCAAAACGAAGAACCTCAGTTCACATACACGTGGACATCGTAGGCCCCCTGCCTCTGTCCGAGGGCGCCAATCATCAATCACTCCACCAGATGGTCCGAAGCAACCCCAGTGACAGAAGCAACTACCAATGCCTGCGCAGAAGCTCTCCTCTCCAGCTCAGTCAGCCATTTCGGAATACCAGATGATATCACGACAGACTGCGGACCTATTTTCTGTCAGAGTTGTGGTCAGCCCTGGCCTGCCTGATGGGGGACGTCACACCACACCACCACTGCTTACAATCCCAGGGCCAACGGTATGGTGGAGAGAGTCCACCGGTCCCTGAAAGGCATCCCTGAAGGCACACTGCACAGGGAATAACTGGAAGTCGCAGCTACCTTGGGTACTCTTTGGCCTCCACACCACACCAAGATCCAATGGCGAGGCATCCCCGGCGGAGAAAGTCTAAGGAGAAACATTGGCAGTTCCAGGCGAATTCTTCCCGACGAACAACGAGGACACAGAAATCACAAGGCTTCGGGACACCGCCGGAAAATTTAT
>NC_061087.1:41075527-41083027 GCF_015104395.2 Macrobrachium nipponense | reverse complement strand
CTAACTTCAGATGTAGGTTGGGGTCATTCTGTCCAGTGGCTAAGTTTGATGACACACAAGTCTTACAGCATGATCGGTGATAACGAATCTCTACAGCAAAGGGGTCTGGTGTTGCATCAATGAATTTCAGTAGTTGTTCTCTCATATCCAAGTCTTCAAGTATATTGTGTGACTCTTGGATGTATACCAAGCATCCAGCTGTTGCATAATATGCCATTTGTCCCTACCACGATGTTTCACATCTGGTTTCATGCACCATATACACAGATTTTTGTCATATATCACACCAGTGACAGATCAACTTTTTCTAGGGCCAGGTTGAGATTCAACTTTACTCGAGTGGGCCACTATCCTAATCAACACCATCGTAAACCATTGCTTGGCTTTGTCTCTTAGGTTCTGCCCTGCATCTTTTTTGGGTATCATTCCGATATTAGACAACAAGAACTCATCAGTAGTTCTGAAACAACCAGAGTTATGACGATTTTAGGTTTAAAGAATCTCGTTGGCGGCCATATTGAATTTCACCGCCTGTTTTGTTTATTTTGGCTCCATAACAAATATGTCAGGGTCTTCTACTATAATTTACTGATCAAATTCAATAGGTGGAAAGTGTTGGTCAGTATGTACACCTTTTTTAGCTCAAAGCTATATGCTGATTATGTGAGCTGTTGACAATGTCTCCTTTTCTCTTTTAACAGATGCTCCTGTGCATCATTTAATGTAGGCCTGACCACAATAGAGGGCAGCATGCAACTTCCTGACATTAAGAAAACAGAAGAATGTAGCCCTCCAAAGAAAATGAGTCACAGTCTCTCCCCATCTTTTATCACTTTCAACAGTAGAGAAAATGAGCATTTAGTTATCAGTGCTTGGTGCATGTAAGTATTTTTTTGGTGTTGTGAAGGAAACCCAAGAAGGAGCAGAAGCACCTTCTGCTCCTTCCTGGTTTTCCTTCACCACCACAACACCAACTTGTCTCACACTCTGTCAACATAAGTATTATTTTAATTTAAAGATTATAACATCATTAAACAGACTAAAACATAGAATGAGGCTATTGGTTTCATGCATGCTAGATGTAGGGGAAGCTGCCTTAATGCTGTGTCGAATGTGGTACTTGAGTTATGACTATTAGCATAGACCCTACATACATGCTCCATGAATCTAAGATCTAGGACTCATCATTCATACTCTACAATTTCTTACTGTCTGTTTCAGGGAACTTCATGATTGCAATAACGATAGAGGCGGGAACCAGTGGGGTGAAATTGTTACCGGGCTGAGACAACAAATTCGCAGTGGACAAGGACATTATTTGCCAAAGAGCAACAGAGGATGCCACAGTCAGCACATTGAACGGGAGAAAATGCACCAGAGATGCTGCAGACATTCAAAATGACCTGGTTGCAAAGCGTTTGAAGTCGTTCAATGGCACTGATGAACACTTTGTCTACCACATGACAAATAGCTGTTACAAGACTTACACAATGAAAAGTACTCTGAAAAAAATCACAGAAACGAAAGCATCTTCACCAGAGGAAACACTGGATGAGCTTGCAAGGGGCCGCAGCGCCAGGTCTCAGGTGATATGTTGTATGTACCTATGCCAACCGCCAGGGTGCATATGGAAAGTATTGAATCTCAGAATTTGAGCGGGCAAAGAAGTTCTTGGTGGCAACTGTATTTTTAAAGGATGACGTCTACACCCGAACCTGCGATTTACAAGACGAACACTCCGTTTTTGGTGCAGACCTTTTCTGCCACAAGTTGTGCATAAAAAACTATCTGCAGAAATATGAAAGCATACAGAGCAGGTCAAATGATGAGCCTATGAATAGGAAGAAGAAAGCATGGTTAGCTGTGGTACCTGATATAGAAGCGGGACTGAATCAAGGTGATGGCTTTGAACTAAGTCAGATCAGAGACTGCATGAATGTTGAACTTTCAGACACTCAGTTTACCAATAGGGAAGCAAAGGTCCTGCTTGTAAATCATTTTGGTTCCAATATTTCCTTCTCTAAACCGAAACAAGTAAATAAATCACTGATGTTTTTCAGCAGTAGTGTGACTGCTGAAAATATGGCAGACACAATTCGTTCAACAGATCCTGTTCGGCAGTGTGCTGAAATCATCAGACAGAGTCTGTTAGAGTTAGATTTTGATTTGCAGGATAGATTATATGATCCTCATGATTTAGAAAAGGCCATTGAGAATATGGTAATAACCACTCCTAAACTTCTTTGCCACACTTTTTAACTTTGATGTAGAATCATTTGATAATGTTTCTAAGAAGTTGGTTAATGGTGCTGATGATTTTGAAAATGACGAGAGTGATTGTAATGCAAGGGTGTCTGTGACCATTTTCTTAATTATGTCTCTGCCGTCGGACGAGGAGCTGACAGATCAGACTTGATCTTTGATTCCTATTTTGAGGGATCAAAGACTCAGAGAGAAGGCGTTGTCGAGTGGAAGCACTCATCAAGATGAATATCATCAACTACGATACACCACTGCCAATTGAGATGGACAGATTTTGGGCATCAAGCGGTAATAAGTTGAAACTTCAGATTCTTCTTCATGAGCACACAATAAAGCGCAGTCTAAAGCAACCTTCCAAACTCCAAGTTGTAGCCAGTGGCTTTTCTGGGAACTCGGACGATGCTGCCTGCCTCTTGGTCCAGGATAGCTGTTCAGCAGAAATACCAGAACTTTGTCAAGATATTGAAGAGGCTGATGCTCACATCATAATCCCCCATACAATGCATGCAGTAAAAATCGGAGCATGCACTACTGGAAAGTCCTTCACTCTAATGGCCTAAGTGAAATGTGGCTCAGAGCCGGTGTTGGGGATTCTACAAGATACATTCCAGCTCATGCCTTAGCATCAAGAGTCGGGGATAAGTTGTGCCATGTGCTGCCACTTCTCCATACGTTAACTGGTTGCGACTACATGAGCAAAGTGGGAATGAAACATGCAGCTCTCAATAATGTCGATCCTACCGAGTTCTTTAGTGATTTTGATTATGGTAGAGGCTGCAGTGAGGCCATCGTGGCATCCTGTGAAGGGTATCTCATACATGTCATCAAAAAGAACACTAATTGCAGAACAATGGATAGACTTCGAGACTATATGTACCATCACAATAAAGGTATAGCATTAGAGCAACTTCCCCCAACTAGCCATGCAGTACAGCAGCACATCCGAAGGGCATATTACTCAACCCACAACATGATGACCTTGCTGGCACCTCATAAACCGACAAAACTAGACCCTACTCTGTTTGCTTTAAGGGAGCAGATGGAATTCTCGTGCCTGTGAAAGCCATCAGAGCAATACCTGAGGAATAGACAGTTATTTGCAACTGCAAAAAATGTGGCAGCATCAGATGTGCATGCCACAAAAATGGACTGCCCTGCATTAGTTTCTGTGCATGTCAAAGCGTCCAGTCTTTTGAAGCTGCCAGTGATTGAGTGAACCTTAGGCGCTTAAATGTTTTGATGTTATTTTTTCTTTGAATTATCGAACACAAATGGATCTAAAAGGGTTACTGGTCCAATATGAAATAATCAGAATCATGTTTTCCAAATGTCCATGATGGGTAAATCAAAACATGACACTTTGCGTGATTTTTTTAGGAGCATGTGATCATCAAAATGACATCCTTACTTTTACCAGTTTCTTTTGACCTTATGACCTCTTGCGGCCTCATTTACATGTTAATTTGCATAAACTATGTTCACTATTATAGAAGACTTAAATACAAACATTTTGAGGTATAGTTTGTTGTTCTGTAATTTATACATACAGAGATATAACTATTTAGGTTTCCACTACCCCTTAATATTTGTCCAGAGGAGCGAGAAATGGGCGTGGCTTATTACGTAATTTTCTCGGTTACTGCCGGGGTAGGTAAATTCTACCCAGACTTTTTTCATTTGTCCTATGGTATACTTCAAAGATATGAAGAGAAATTTAGGGGACATCTCATGCACACGGGGACCCCCTCAGCCAATGGGTAGGGGCACGGTACATTTTGACTTTGTTTCAAGTTATTGCAGAATATCATTAGATTCTCATTCGTTTGTGTATAGCCTACTGGTAAAGACTAAAGAGGCTGGTATTATGATAGATAAAATGTCTGAAATTTGCATTTACAAGTATCTTTAAAATTATCCTACAATTGCTCAATTCTAAAAAATTTTCTTCGAACCCCCAAGCTGCTTTGGCTCGCTTCGCTCGCCTCCCACCCCATAAGAGGGGCCCCAAATGGGACTGTGCCCTCTGGGCCCCAAAATGGCTAGAAACGCCCCTGTTCGCTATGCACTGAATATTGGCCAACGTGCTACTGGGGTGGCGTCTAGATGAAGTTACACTCACAAGCTATGAGAATCTTTCACGTCTCTTTTTTAGCTTTCTTTAAAAGAAAACTATTGAGATGTCTTTTTGTCTGTCCACCTGCCTTCAGATCTTCAAAACTACTGAAACTAGAGGGCTGCACTTTGGTTTGTTGATCATCCACCCTCCAATCATCAGACATACTAAATTGCAGCCCTCTAGCCTCGATAGTTTTATTTAAGATTAAAGTTAGCAAGGATCGCGCGTCTGACACCGTTATTGGTGCCAACAACTCAGGTCACCACCGGGCTGTGGCTGAAAGTTTCATGGGCTGCTACTGAGACTTTCATGGGCCGTGGCTGAGAGTTTCATACAGCATTATAAGCTGTACAGAAAACTCGATTGCACCGAGGAAACTTCGGCACCTTTTATACTTGTTTAATTTTTTTTTTTTTACGGGAGTTGTTGCTGGACTCAGCAGTTAATGGGTAAGTGTAGTGATGTCTTCAGTTTGCAATATTCTCTTCTGAAGTCAGCTTTAGTGATAATGATTTTCTCTAAAAAAGAAACGAAACCGAATACTGTACAAGAATGCAAGAAAAAAAATAGATAAAAAGGGATGAAACCAAATCCAGCAACGTTCCCTCTTTTCACAAATAGTAATTGCAAGAATAAGTCAGCGCAGTAGTAGATGGAAAAGCTTTCCCTCATCAGCGAAAACTGCCGCCCTTTAGGAGTTCCAATGGTCACAGTGAACAAAGGGAGGCTCGATTTTATTGCTATTATGAAACTAACTAGAAAAAATTTAGTGCTACAAAGATTAACCAAACTTTATTTTTACACAAGACTTCTTCTGTCAGTTTCAAACGAAAATGGGACATATTCAGTAATATACAACAATTTAATTGCGTGTATTATATTACCACGGCCACAGTATTTTTCATATGTGTTAAATGATTAAAGTTTGTTTTATACTTATGTTCACTGGCAAAAGAGTTCTATAATTTCATGAAATAAATGAGTTTTAACTCTGAGACGAAACCTCATACCTCGTAAAATCAAACACTGAAGCCATAACCTTACACTGTAGAGAGAAACCCGGGTAAAGAGGTATTGCCGCCAGTGCACCTCAAGTGGTGCACTGCAGGTATGATTTAAGGGTCTTTATGGCATCCCTTCGGCCCTACCTGCAACCCCTTTCATTCCTTTTACTGTACCTCCGTTCATATTCTCCTTCCATCTTATTTCCACCTTCAGTAACAATTGTTCATAATGCAACTGCTTTGAGACTTTCTTCCTGTTACATATTTCTTTCAAACCTACATGCTGCCTCTTTCCCTTTCAACGCTGAGTGACCTTATGGGTCCTAGCGCTTGGCCTTATCCCTATACTCTGTTTTTTTCCATCTGTCCATCCGCCTGTGGTGTTTGCGTATGGTAACACTGCGTCCCGGGCTTTACATAGTTACATTGCTTACATTCAACAAAAATAATAATAACCTATTTCGTATATTAACGGTGTAATTCGCATACTGTAATTTATTAAAACACTTTTCAGTTGCAAATGTACTCCCAGATATCCTTTTATTTACCTAAAACTTACACATAGCATAACTATTTAAAGACCGGGACGCAGTGTTACCATGCAAAAACACCACAGGCGGGTGGACAGATGGAAAAACACAGAGTATAGATTCTAGATTCGATTCTGTTGAGAAAACTTATCTAATCCAGTTCCATCGACCGGAAAAGCTTTTACGAAGGTGAAAGTAGGAGATTGGAAATGAATGAGCTGAGTGGGCGAGCTCTTGACTGACCTTGTAAACCCCAGCATGAAGCTCAAGGTAATCTCCCGGTAATCGCAGGTGACATGGTACATCAGTCTCTCTCTCTCTCTCTCTCTCTCTCTCTCTCTCTCTCTCTCCTCAGCTCGGCTATTCACTCAAATGTTGAGAAAAATATCCAGCATACTGATTGCTTTTGCAATATTTCTTAATCAATCAGCCAAAAATGTCACACACTTTGCGATATTAAATGTTAGCCAAAGAGAAATCTTATTTTGAATATTAACCAAAAGAGGAAAACTGTTTTCAATATTAGTCAAAAAGATAAAAATTAGTTTAAATATTTGTCAAAAGAAGAAAATTATTTTAACTACCAGCAAAGGAGTTATTTTTTTTTAATAATAGACAAAAGAGGAAAATTGTTTTAGATATCAGGTAAAAGAGAAAAATTTTCTTATACATAACCCAAAATAGGTAAATTATTTTAGATATTCGCCAAAAACGAAATTTTTTTGAAAATAGCCAAAAGTGAAATTTTTTAAACATTAGGGAAATTGTTAATATATTAGTCAAAGAGGGGACTAATTTTAAATATTAGCATAAAAGGAAAATTATTTTAGATATTAGTCAAAGTAGGAAAATTATTTTAAATATTAGCCAAAAGAGTAAAATTGTTTTAAATATTAGCCAAAAGAGTAAAATCATTTTAAATATTAGTCAAAATAGGAAAATTATTTTAAATATTAGTCAAAAAGGGAAATTATTTATATTAGCCAAACAGAGTAAATTTTTTTTTAGATATTAGCCAAAAGAGGAAAACTGTTTTAAATGTTAGTCAAAATAGGAAAATTAGTCTAAATATTAGTCATAAGAGGGAAATTATTTAAGATATTAGCCAATAGAGTAAAATTGTTTTAAATATTAGCCAAAAGAGGAAAACCATGTTAGTCAAAATAGGAAAATTAATTTGAATATTAGTCAAAGTATGAAAATTATTTCAAATATTAGTCAAAATAGGAAAATTATTTTAACCATTAGCCAAAAGAGGAATATCATTTTAAATATTAGTCAAAATAGAAAAATTGTTCTAGATATTAGTCAAGTAAAATTATTTTCAATATTAACCAAAAGATAAAATTTATATCATATATTAGCCAAAAGAGTAAAATTATTTTAAATGTTAGCCAAAAAAGGAACATTATTTTAGATATTAGCCTAAAGAGTAAAATTGTTTTAAATATTAGTCAAAATAGGGAAATTATTTCAAATACTAGCCAAAAGAGTAAAATCATTTCAAGTATTAGTCAAAAGAGTAAAAGTATTTTTAATATTAGCCAAAACCGGAAAACTTGTTTTAAATAATACTAACCAAAAGATG
>NC_061087.1:41022615-41072527 GCF_015104395.2 Macrobrachium nipponense | reverse complement strand
CCTCTTTCTACACCTTTTTCTGCCATAAGGGAACACAGTTTAGCACAGGACCATCCTTTCACTCACCTGGATTTTAGAGTTTTGTCTTTTTGCTCAAATAGATTGGACCTTTTAATTTCAGAGTTGCTGTTTATTATGAGGATGAAACCGGAATTGAACAACAACTCGTTCGGTATTCAACTAGCTATATTATAGTTTCATATTAGGTACACAAAGTGGGTCGTTAGTCATTTTATTTTTGAGTGTGGTAGTTTGTTTACCTTTCATCTTATTTTTATTTGTGTATGTTTTGTGTTTGTTTTAGTTTTTTCGTTTTTTTTTTATTTTTTAGTTTGTATGTGATGTTCGTTTTATTTTATGTTTTTACTGAAACTTTTAGTTAGACAATTCATTTTTTAGTGATTTTCATCCTTATCTATTTTTCAGCCTGAAGATGAGGTTTTAAACCTCGGAAGCTCGTAAAATAAAGAATGTTCTTCCTGGTCTTGACATCATTATTTATCATCAAGCTATATGTATATATATATATATATATACTATATATATATATATATATATATATATATATATATATATAAAGGCAAATACAACGAAGAAAAATTGAAACAACAGAGTGGTTGCTAGGTCTTCCAACACAGTCCTTAATATGTTGAGACTAAAATAAAAATGTTATATTTCATGTAGTTTAAAATTTTAAGTTTTTTTCTTTCTTTTAGCCTTGAGAATACAGCAATGTCGCTATGAAACGCGTAATAGGTGTATTACTTGTTAATGACCTACCTTCACTTCGTCACCATACCATATATATATATATATATATATATATATATATATATATATATATATATATATGTGTGTGTGTGTGTGTGTGTGTGTGTGTGTGTGTGTATGTGTAACTGAATCACAAAGATATGGAAGGTGATGAATGTAGAAATAAAGGCAAACGCCTCGAAGGCAAAGTGAAAGAAGAGAGTGGTTGCTATATAGTAAGTCCTTCGCCACAGTCCTTTATTATAGCAGACTGATGAAAAACAAAAGTAAAGTTACAAGAGAGCTCGCATAATTGACAGACGACAGACAGATATCCCTGAGGATCATCAAGGAGCCTCCCAGTTGAGGATGAGGATTATAATCCAACACACTTGAAGAATGAGTGGCCCTACCACTCTCTTGTTTCACTTTGCCTTTATTTATACATTCATCACCTTCCTTATCTTTGTGATTCAGCTATACTACCATACATACATACATACATACATACACACACACACACACACACACATATATATATATATATATATATATATATATATATATATATAAAGGTATAAGTCACGAAGGAAAGATAAACAACAGAGTTTCTGCAAGATCTATCGACTCAGCGTCCTTTACGCTAAAGCAGACAAACTGATTTACATGAGAAATTGAGAGTACAGGAAAGGTCGTATAAGTGACAGATAGGGATTATAAGGACATTAGTACCTAGAATCCAACACACCTGGAGAATGAGGAACCTTTCCAAATAAGCAAAAACATGGGTACAATTTAAGAACAAAAAGATTAAGTCCAACTGCTCAGACACAGGATTAAAGGATTGTACAGGGCGACAGCTGACCACATTCAGATCTTTGGTAAACATTATCAAATATACATATACAAAGAAAATATCTCTAAGGTAACTAATTTGTATTTAAGTCTGTAATTATATTTTTGAGGTCATTCTTAAACATGTTACAAATACTAGGGTCTAAATGAAACAGGCCACGACTAATATTGAAATTACAATGAGAAGTAAGTTGTATTATGGCAGATTCTAAAGATTTCGTGATAAAACATCTTTTAATCTTGCAATTACTGAACTACCAATCCAGTTTTGACAGAATATTTATGCTGGCTTAATCTTACTTCTAAGCCCTTGCTCGACTGTCCGAGATAAAAGGAAGGGCAGTCCATACATGGAATTTTATATATTATGTTGTTGCTTTCCCTGGGGCCATTTTTTATTAACATTCCTTTTAGTGTGTTATTATAAGAAAAACCAAGGTTGACCCTAAAGGCTTTTAACAATGATTTAATGGTTTCAAATCCGTTAAAATAAGGCACCATGAGAATGTTCTTAGAATTTTCTTTATCCGTGTTACTTACACTATAAAACTTTTTGTGGGCTTCATTATAGCAAATATCTAATATATGTGAAGGATAACATAAATCTTTCTCTAGTTTTCTTATGTATTCAATTTCTTGATCCAAATATTGGGACTGACAATGCGCAATGCACGTAAAAACATAGAAGAAAATATTGATATTTTGATGTTAAGATGGTGGCCTGAGAAGAAATGAACATAAGTTAAGTTGTTGGTTAGTTTCTTATAAATACTGAATTTACATTGAAACGGTTCTCTGTGTATCAAAACATCTGAGAAAGGGAAGCAATTGTCTTTTTCCAATTCTAGAGTAAATTTAATCGATGGTACCTGG
Organism: Macrobrachium nipponense; assembly: GCF_015104395.2. Lineage (NCBI taxonomy): Eukaryota > Metazoa > Arthropoda > Malacostraca > Decapoda > Palaemonidae > Macrobrachium > Macrobrachium nipponense. The sequence goes on along the minus strand of NC_061087.1, from coordinate 41,070,049 downwards.
TTATCTAATTTAGAGAGTAAATTATTTACATCAATACCAGCGGGAAGAACAGCTAAAATAACATCAACATACCTATATCACTTTACAGGAATACAAATGATATTGGATAAAAAGCGTTTTTCTAAGAATTCCATGTACAAATTTGAGAGGAGTGATGATAAAGAGCTGCCCATTGCCTGACTCCTTGTTTATCTTTCCTTCGTGTTGATATATTTATTTATAGATTTATCACGTTCCAAACTTTCGTGATTCTGTGATATATATATATTATATATATATATATATATATATATATATATATATATATATATATATATATATATATATATATAGCAAGGGTAACGAAGTGAAGGTAGGTCATTAATAGGTCGTAGATTTATTACGCGTTTCACAGCGACATTGCTACATTCTCAAGGCTAAAAGAGAGAGAAAAACTTACAATTTTAAACTACATGGAATATAAAATTTTTCTTTTAGAGTCTCAACATATTATAGAGATGTACATCTAAAGGCCAGATCATTCAGGAAAAAGCACCTGTATTATCTTACCTTTTAATGTAGTACTTACTTGTAACTCGTTACGAAACGCCTCGATGTAATAAACGTATGACCTATTAATGACCGACCATCACTTCGTCACTCTTACCTCATGCATGCGTTTCATGGTCTGATGCACCAACATCAATCTTATCTATACATATGCTTAAAAAATCACAGTAGATGCACGTGACTTCATCAAATATACGAATACCACAGGATAATCCAAGCGCTTTCGTCCTTGACAATGTCTTAGTAAAGACGAAAGCACTCGGATTTCTGACTATCATTATCCTATGGTAATTCGCTTACATATATATTTATATATATATATATTATAATATATATATATATATATATATATATTATATAATATACATATATATATATGTGTGTGTGTGTCTGTCTGTCTGTCTGTCTGTATATATATATAAAGATATATATATATATAGATATATTATTATATATATATACATATATATATATATATATATCATATATAATATATATATTATTATATTATATATATATATATACATATATATATATATGTGTGTGTGTGTGTCTGTCTGTCTGTCTGTATGTATATATATATATATATATATATATATATATATATATATATATATTATATATATATACATACATACATATATATATTATATATATATATATATATATGAATGAATGGTAAAAATGTTCTGTTACAACAGAATTCCATCTAATTAAAGGAGCCCATTAATCACCAAAATATACTATATTTCAGAGACTGCTGTCTCCCTCTTCAGGTAGATGAATGAGAAAAGTTACAGAAAAGGTGGTATTTATGCCATTTATACTGAATACAAGTGAGCAGTTTGTGTTGAAATCACTTATCTATGTGTTGCACATACATCATAAATTGTGTAGTTTTGGACGCTTGTTATCTATCACGGGATCACTTCTGCTGCCAATTATAGTTATTTGTCCTCTGACCTCAAACGAGGGACAGCGACGCAGCTAACCCGGCTCGAGGGTCCCTTAATTAAGGAACAACTGGATATCTTGTAAACGTAATGAGGAAGATCTGCCCAAATATTCTGAGTTTATGACCTCGGCCATATCAGCTAACTTCTGAAACTTCCCGACTCAACAGACTCAGATCATTTGAATAGTCTCGTAAAAATTACAAAGTCTGTCATGAATTTTGGAGTGTTTGCAGCAAAATAAACTTGTTTTGGATTTTGTTTCACCGCCTTTATTGGTTCATCATCAACAGAGTCTCCTGCCGTCCATTGAGTGTCTAATTCTAGTTACTTGAAATGAAGTGTTAGGTATTTTATTTTCTCCAGTTCGCTAGTAGGTGTTCAGGTTATCACTGAATAGCTCACAAGATCTTTTGTAAAAGAATTAAAAGTTGATTTTATGTACAAAAGAGAGTGAATATTTGATTTACATCAGATGACTTTGTGGAGTATGTTGAAAACCGCGAGAAATTTAATAAATGTTAAGAATAAAGTGGGAAATGCCGCTCCATTTATAATGGAACGACTCCAAAAATTTCATAATTTTTGAATTTTCCACCATCCAGCCAATGCTTTTCCAGGAGACCAAACAGTCCCTCCGCCTCCCTTCCCACCCAACAGCAGCAACTAAGCCGCTGGACAAGATGTGCAGAGAGTACAGAGCTGATTCAGGAAAAGAACAAAAGCAGCAGAGACTTGTGAAAAGTGTGGAAGTGTTTGCAACAAATGGAAACTGAAAATGAATGTGAACGAGTGTAAGGTTACGAATATGAGAATAAATGAAAAGCAGAAAGATGGGGTACAGAATGTCAATAGGGACCATAGAAGAATAAAACCAGGTAATTTGCACAGGTATAAGGAGGAAATTTCAACAAACAACGGAAGAACAAGAGGAGAGGAGTCCCAGAATATATGAAGAAAGGGAGCAGAGCGTAGTCTAGAAGTAAAAGGCCTTTGAAAGACAAAGTAAGAAAATATGAAAGACCTGTTAAGCCATGATGGAAGTCAAGCATCGATAGTGATTGCAAATGAAATAGAAATAGTTCAGCTGCGAAGATGAATTAGTGGGGGGAGAAGAATTGAACAGGCAAGAAATGTGGAGATAACCCGAAGTGGAAAAATTGTTAATGTCAATACAGAGATTAACCTGAATGTCAGATGCTCATAAGACCGAGAAAGTGGTGGCGGGACTTGGAGAGATGTTGGACGAAAGGGATTACCTTAGTGGAGGAGAGGAATCAATGATTCAAAGTGTGTGTGAGCCAATTGACAGCGCTGAAATATGAAGCAGGTAATGTTGCGTAAGTGACTTCCACAGGAGCTCTTCGTTGATTCAGCACTTGAAGGCTGAAAGTAGCAATCATTGTTTTTCTCTGGATCCACAAATATAGGTTTCATTTATGATTCTATTTTACTCAGTAGATAAAGCCTCCTCATATGCAACAAGCCCAAAGGGCCATTGATTTGAAAATCAAGCTTCCAAAGAATATGCTGGTTTCAGCCTCCCACCACAGAGCCCACACTGCAGCAGCAACTGATCATGATACAGACCCAGTGATTTTTTTATCGGGCTGTGGGAGGCGCGAACTCATGAAATCTGAGTGGCACAAGAGACTAACCACTATACCAGCGACCAGCTGAGTGGTAAAAGGCATAATGTTAAAAGGAGAAAAAAAAAACCGCCTTCCCGGGGGATTTGGATTCTGGACGATGAGAACTTTCCATCTGCATCCTCTCGCACTTCCCGGCACTAGCCTTCAAGAAGAGTCATTCCTTATTAAAGGTACGTCCTCGCGGTCGAACAATGTCCGACGGACAAACATTATTACCATATCATAGGCGAAGCAGGATGACGTCATAAGCGTTGAAACGATGGAAGTAGATCTGGCAGCAAACAGTGTTACCAGATGAGGTTGGTAACAATGTTTGTCCGTCGGACAATTTTCGACCATGTGGCCGCACCTTCGGTAAAAGAAGCCTGCCGCCAAATATCCCCGCCTATTTCCCGCACTCTCTCTCTCTCTCTCTCTCCCTCTGTATATATATATATATATATTATATATATATATATATATATATATATATCTATATATATATATATTATAATTATATTAATATTATATACTATTATATATATATACATGCAATGTACCACAATGAAAATGAAATAAGAAATCCTAGAAATACCAAAGTCAGGATTTATACTCAGTTTTTCATTTATCCCTGTGGAACATCTGCTTACATAGATACATAAAGCGTTCTAGTGATTTTAAGATATATATGTATATATATATATATATAATATATATATATATATATATATATAAATATCTGAGCAAGACCGGGATTTGTAGGAGAGAGGCACCATTAACTTATATTTCTCGTGATAACCTTGTGGGTAAGCTCGTCACTGTACGTCCTGAATTCTTGGTTCCATAGTTCGAGCCCATGAGCCAATAATTTCTTATCAACTGAAAAAATTCCCCTTCGGTTAACATTATATGAAAATATATTAATATATATATATATATATATATATATATATATATATATATATAGTATATGTATATATATATAACCCCTTAATAACGAATCCACTTTATCTTAGGTGTGACTCAATTGTATATATATATACCTCTAAATCGTACGCTGTTTCTACAATTTTACATCTAATAATAGATACTTCACGCTAATTTTATTTTGGGGTTCACTCTCCAGTCATTAAGTCAGGATTCTTACTAAACTAACTTTGTGCAATGTTGTAAACTGAAATTCCCTGACCAACCGCTTCCCCAATTTTAGTTTCCCGTAAAAGAAAACCATTGAGGTGGCGCTATCAGTCCGTCCGCACTTTTCTGTCCTCCCTCAGATCTTAAAATCTACAAAGGCTAGACGGCTGCAAATTGGTTTGTTAATCATCCACCCTCCAGTCATCAAACATACCAAGTTTCAGCCTTCTAGCCTCAGTGTTCTCTTAATTTTATTTAAAGTTAATGTTAGCCATGATCATGCGTCTGGCACCTCTATAGGAGCCAACAACACAGGTCACCACCGGACCGTGTCAAAGAGCTTCAGGGGCCGCGGCTAAGAGTTTCACAGGCCGTGCTGAGAGTTTCATACTGTATAAAAAAACCTGGGGGTACATTTTTTTTTCTCCTACTACGACTATGGTCATCGACGCCAGTGAAGTAATAAGGTATGAAATACTCCTGGAGCTTCTATAAACCTAATTAGTCCACATGAATATGTGGACTAATTAGGATCAACCTACCTCAGATGAATAGCTTTATAAACATGTAACGTCAGTGAGGGAAGGTCAGTGAAAAATCTGCAAGGATGCTAACTGGTAACGATATTCTTATTTTTATACAAGAACCACTGTGAGATATAATGCTTACAAGCAACTGTAATATACAAATTGTGATAGAGTCATGCTAACATATTTATAAAACATGCATGAACGTTATGAATGTCTCTTGGAAAATTAGATCTACATTTTCCTTGTTTAGTCTAAAAACATTTCTAGCGCCAGTGGACATGAATTGTTGTCATTCAGTAAAGCTAAAGCTGCAAAGAAATAAATGCATCGCCATCTTCCCTTCTCAGACGGCATGCAAATGAGACGAGGGAACGAAAAACCGGATTTAAGAAGTTAGCACCACCGATTTGGGCGAACTCCCTCTGTCCCTCAACACTGGGAATTCCGGAAGGGCGTCTCTTGGGCTACCACCGTGCCGCCAAGAATAAGCGGCCTGAGAGTTATCAGAGTATATATAAGGCTGGAGAGCCGTCGAGGGAAGTTAGTGAGAGCCGTTCCTCCTCCTCCTCCTCCTTTCCCCGACGAGCCCCGCTTGGCAGAGTTCTGGTAAGAATCCATCTTGCCTTTCTGTATTGTTTCTAATATAAAAGTAGCGTAGGAGCAAGTTCAGGAGCGTGTTATTCTCTTGGAACATTAGTCTATCGTGCTCCCTAATTAATGTCTTTAGGATGCTCACAAAAGTGAAACAGAAAAGTACTCGACGTCATCGATGCTTTCTGAGGCTGTGAATCCTACTGAAATGACCGTAAATGAGTGTTAGCTTAACATCAGCAAAAGGTAAGAATCTACTTTGGGACTTTCAGCAGCCTTCAGTTCCCTGGACAACTGCCTGTGTTCAAAATGTTGCTTTTCTTAAAAGAAAACGTCTTGCACTTTGATATATATATATATATATATATATATATATATATATAGATATATATATAGATTATATATATATAACACATATATTATATACACATATATATATGCATATATATATATATGTGTGTGTGTGTGTATATATACCAGTGTCTGTATGCTTGTGTGTGTGTATGAGTACTTGAGTATGTGTGTGTATAGCATTCTTATTGTAAGCATGTACGTATGGCTACCTCGTAATGTATGTTTTCATTACGCAATACTTCTTCAGATACTTTCTCTGTTGTATATACCAAAGGCAGAAAAATTGGTAAGAACTAAGGGTTGCTTCAAGTTCAGTGCACATAAGGTAGAACGATATGAGGCAAATTCCAGAGATGTATACTAGTATTGCACCAGCCTTTTTTTTCATGTCCGTAAGTTAGGTTAGGTTGGATTTAGTTAGGGTAGTTCAAAGAAGTATTCTAGAGGTAATTTGGGTGTTGGTTGTTGTTGTTTATGATTAAGCTGACCTTGTGTCAGCACGGGCTCTTGCTCACAGAGCAGCCCGTAAGGGTGTTGGTAACATGATTTCACACGAGTCAGAAAACGGGATCCCTTTCGTGGGAGACTCAGGAAGAAATTCCAGCTTTGTGGTCAGCAACTGGACCGGGAAGGAAATGATAACCATTTTCGGATATCAAGTAAAACAAGAGCAAAATAGTAGATTAAGATGATATAGAACATGTAGTGAATATTACAAAATATTTAATGAAAATCTTGAAAAAACAAAATTGATCTGTTTAATTCAAGATAGATTAACAAGTAGTGTAATGTGACAGATGACTAAGACAAATGAGATTTTTGTAAACAATAGTATCATACTTAGAGTGATAAGAGCGTAGAGGAGACGAAAATTTAATAGAAATGTTAAAGAATTTAAAGAAAAAATTCTTTGCATGTACCGCGTTTTTTTGAGAAAGGAAACCAGAGTTCACCAATTGCTGGAAAATTCATTATGTGCTCTAACAATCCTTATTGCTTGTTTCCTCGTAGCCTTGGTGTCTTGAGACTCGAGCTTTGGTATTGCTCCAGTGGGCGGTGACTACCTAGTGCGGTACTCCAGTCACCGACTCACCGTGTATGTTTTAGTTAACAAAGTTCCTGTTTGAAGAACTGACGTCTCCTTCACCTCCCTGGGTACTATATGGTAGCAGAGTTTGGTTACGATCCACGGACCTCTGGATTATTGGCCCAGCATCCGCAACTCTCTCTCTCTCTCTCTCTCTCTCTCTCTCTCTCTCTCTCTCCTGTGATGCCTGAGAGCAGAGTGATTTCATACGATTAAAATAGCGGTTTAGTGTAGAGGAATGAAAAAATAAGAAAATGTGTAAACAAATGGAAAATGCGCGAGCAGATGGAAGGTTAAATCGGCAACGCGTCCCTCATTAAATCGTGTTGCTCCACAGGAAAGGTGCTGAACAAAAATGATAATTGCATTATTTCAATAAAACTAGAAATTTCGATTAATTATACAAATCACACGAAAGACAGTCGCGTCCTCTCTGAATTTTCTAGGACGTTTTAGCTTTTACCGAGTATAAAATGTTTGTCTTCTCGTATTTTTCAGTCATTTTTATTTTTATTGTGTCTTTGGGACAGTCAAGGAATCGTGGTTTGTATAAATGATGTTACTTTCTTTCTGTTCGTCATCTCAGATATTTGCAGTGAAACTTGTATCGGTTTGTTTCCCTCTGTCGTCTGCATCATTGATGCCAAATTTCTGAACCAAAGCAACACAAACGCACAGGAAACGTATGTTTAAAGTTTGGCCAAGACGCAAATTAAAAGACTAAGATTCCATTGAAACAATTCATCAAAACATGCATAGTTATAAAGGTTAAAATTTAAGAGTAATAAAGCTTAATAACCGATCATGGAGACAGCTTGTACCTCAAAGTGTAATCCATTGAGTATCAAAGCAGTGAAAAACATGGGTATTTAAGTAAGAACGCAGACTGTGATGACTCCGTATGATGTACCATTATATCTCTGAGAGTATCCTGTTCAAATAATGGTGCAATAAACAGATAAAACAAATTTCATGAAATATTACCAGCTGCTAACAAAACTTTCCACGTCCGGAGTACAGACAAATTTGGTGTTGAATCAAGTTTACTCTTGGTAAACAACAAGAAATTTTGAATCAAGTGGTGTGTCAATATGAAAATTTATAATTCATTACTAAGGCCTCTTGTAAGGACAAGAAAGCCAGTCCACGCACCTGTCATGTACAAATGAAGAACCTGTGAATCGGAGACAAAAACCTTTTTAGTTTCACTCATCGCCGGGCGCATAATTTCTATTGGTCTACATCTTACTCGTTTGGCCTTCTTCGTTTCTCTAACTTTTTCATCTCATGCTTTTCTAAACTTAAATGCCCAAATATCTATCCTTTGATACTCAGTTTATTTCAGATCTGTTTGCGTTGATGAGGCAATCCTCTTTGCATATCAGTAGCATTAACTTGTTAATTGTCGAATTATTACCAAATTCTTCAAAAATTGGATAAATTCCTACTAGTGACCTAGTCTTTTTGAGCGTTCACATTACTTCTAACATTTCTTGCTTTGGAATCCAGGTCTCATATTTAGTTCTTCTTCCGTTCGTTTATTTCCTAAGCCGTTAGATCCACCTCAGCAATAGCGTCTCGCAGTCTGCATCGTTTCAGGTCCCATTTTAGCCAGTGACTTGTTAATCAACGGAAAACGATCCCCCTTTTTATACGATGATTCTGTGGCATCTGAATTTAATAACATTTGCGTTAAGGAGGCGTTCCAAAGGAAAATCCTAACTCCTAACACTTCTGCCACTCCCACTAAACAGTTAAAAAAATGCTGTTTGCAAAACATTCAGTTTTAAGAAACTTGCTTATTACTGTATTCATTTTCTAATTTATTCTTTTTTTATTTTGACACTGAAAAATAATATCTTTTAATTAACCTTACCAACAGATTACTCATCATGAAGCTGCCACTTGTACTTCTGCTGATGGGAGTGCTTGGGTCCATCTTCGTCGACGCTCAACCTCTGTTTGGAAAAGGGGGCTTTTCCAAACACTTCGGGCTTGGAGGAGGCTTTGGCCACGGATTCGGATTTCCAGGATTTGGCGGAGGCTATTACCCAGGTGGATACGGGGGATACTATCCAAGTTTTGGAGGAGGTTTCTACCCAGGATATGGAGGCGGTTATGGCCCTGGTTTCGGCTACGGAGGACTCGGTGTGGGTTTTGGAGGCGGCCTCTTTGGCTGATTGCTAACCTCCAGATTCTGAATAGCTTCTTAAATTGCTGTCTATGTATGATATATACATATATTAAAAAACAGGTTCACGCAGGATTCTTAATTTCTTATTATGATTACATTATATCATTGGACTACGTTCTTTTAGGCACGTATGCAATGCATGCCCAAGGGAAGAACATTTTCTTTGGTTGTCATGATTGATGTCATTCATTCGAATATTACTAGTCTAAGAAGTCACCTGAGATATCAAAGAAACTTTTACCTCACCCAGTCCGTTCTGTATTGCCAAAGTCTTTGATGTTTATTTGAATAACAACACCTAAGAAACGTAATGTATCATCTTAATCCTTGGAATTTCTCGAATATTCTTCTTCATTTACAAAACCTATATCTGTAAGACCTTTTTAACTGTTCCTCTTCTGAGGCATACGTTTCATTATTATAATATTAATACTGAAACTTGGGATTTGGCGTAATCCAGCAATAACACGTAGTAACAGAGATGTTCCTAAAATTTCAGTCAAATATGAGTCGAAAGGAATGAATAGGTGCTGATTGCACGACCATCTGCAAGGAAGTGGTTCCCATGCAAATTGCACATTTTTTAAAGAATCAAACATAAAAACCAAATATTGTAAATCCAAATATTTTAACTATTAGAGGTTCAAATTCTTAAAATAATAAAATTACCTTGAGAGATTATTCCCAGACAGAAAGGAAAATTCCTTAAGAAATTTATAATCCTCAGTTATTAGATCTCAAATTTTACCGCCAGAAATAAACGTCTGAAATCGCTAACGTCCTCTATACTGACATTGCTTCCAGCCCTTCAACCTAATCCTACCAAAGAAAATGGTCACCTAATGAACAGAACACGGAGGGATAAATGAATCACTTTCATGACAGTGTAAATTCTAACATGCGTATTACTGTGTATGGGAATATATATGAGGAAACGCAATCCAGGAAAAAAAAAAAAAAAAACTTTAATTGGAAACAAACTTGTGTGTACAACGGGTTTCAGAGCACCTGTACCCCAATGAGCACTGTTCCACAAAGATGTCCGATTCTTTTGGAACTGATGACGTCCAGTGGCGGCTTGTCAGTAAGCACTGCGTGGAACTGCAGCACCCCCTATATATATATATATATATATCTATATATATTATATATATATATATATATAATATATATATATATACATATATGCACAAAATTATGAATATTTACATGAATATGCAAAATAAATATAGATAATCCCTAAAAAATTATTACCATTCTTTTGTTTTTGTAACAAAAGAAAAAATGGAACAATATGTGGAACTGCGGTGCTCAGTTCTAATTTTTGCTAGCAAGGTGATAATGTGGCAGCCAGCCCGCGCGTAAAGGGGAGGGGAGCACTAACCCTCTCAAGCAATGTTACTCTAGCTGTTGGGGGTTTAAGTGTGGTTTGAAATTCGTCAAAGCTTAATCAATATGTATTTTTAGTGATAGTCATCAAATCAGTGACGATACTGATGATATGTAATGCAGAATAATCAACTCAGTGGCGAGTTGTAGTAAATGGGAAAAAATGATAACCACCTTAATGTCAATGAGTAAAATTCAAAATAGTAGCTTTCGGTAGCAATTCTGCTGCCTTCCTCAGTGGGAGAGAGAGAGTGCGTGTGTGTTCATGCAGTTAATATCAAGGAATTAAAATAAATTAAGTAATAAACAGCACCCCTATGAATGATAGCCACGAGCCGCCACTGAATACGTCAAAACTTGTAAGCCCGAAGACTGGAAATATTTCAAAAACGCTGTGTTCTTGAGAACTTAACATACTGTTGCCTCTTTCCCATTCGGTACTCATCGTACACCCTCTTAACATTTCTTCACGTTCTTTTCACTCGTCAACTCTTATCAAGAAGTCAGTGGGAAACGAAATAGCACAGGTAGTCTAAAAATACTTTGTTCATATTCTGTTACCACAGAGCATTACTACTTACAACTCCATATCATAATTTCTGTGGACAATCTGTATATGATAGAATGCAATGTTTCTATACATTTGTCATTCTAAGGCAACAACGATAGTATACGGCTAATGAACCATAGGTTTACACTTGACATCATCCAGCCTGATCTTCAGAACAACATGTAATGTCTTTAGGGTCAGTACTCGTTGCCTCTGCCAGCGTATGTAAGATATGAAAGGCTAGTCACTTTGCAAGATCCCTAGTATTGTTCATTTGGGAGTCATATTATCGGAAGATATATTTCAGACTAATCTTCTAATCAAGAAAAGCCATCAGAGAGCTGATGTGTGATATGGCGCCATGAAAACTAATACATACGTATATGATCCACCTAAAGAGAAGTTCATCGCTGAGTAGGTGAGAAACTGTAATAGCATATGGAGGTGTTGTTCACCAGGCAAAATGAGAAAAATACTGAAGCCTTGTAGCTGTAGGCAAAAGTTAGGTACTCTTGAAATATATTACAGCACGAAATGAACGGTCATTCATTTATGCGCAAACAAACAAGTGTGCAATCGTTAACTTAACGCCCACACACAGTCAGGTTTGAGCATTCGTCAGTTACCGTCCTCAACTCAACGAGTGCTGCTTGCATAGCGATTATTCTCGCTCTTCAAAGCAACGCTCCCAAGAACACTAGTTGCGGACGAAGGGCCTGGCTTGTAAAACGTTCTAGATTTACTCATGGTAATCTCCTAAAGGAATTTATGAAATCCTCCCGAAAGGATTATGAGAACTTTTTACGCATGGATAACTCTACATTCGCCGATTTTCTAGAAAAAGTTATGTCGCTGGTGCTCAAGAAAGAAGTTACAAATATGAGGGATACAATATCGGCAAGTGCCAGACTTTCAAGTACCCCTCGATTTCTAGCAACTGGCCCCGTCATTTGATGAGCTGAAGTTTACCACAGCAATATCTCCACAGAGTCTTTGATGCATAATTATGGAAACGCTCAACTATCATATCTGTATTGAAGGATTATATTGTAGGTAGGTATATCTGAATAACCATAAATGCAATGAGAGAAACTCCTGTTTCCATAAACAAATAATGGAACAAGACCCGTCGAAACGAAATTCATATTAGTATATTTTTAATTAAAGTAATGTAAGTTTATCAAATACTTATTACTTAAGTACATGCACGTTGAGGATAACAGTATGATAATAATGAATATTCAAATTAATGTAAATATATCAAATATGGATCACTATTAAATGCACAATAAGGAAATAGATAGATTTTATTTAACCTTTTACCTCCCAAGTATAGAAATCATTGAGCAAAACCAATGAAATTTTGCTAAAATACTTTATTACCATAAGTATAGGTACATTTATAGAAAAAATTTGTCTATATTACTAAAGGAGCGCCGAGCTATGACACTGTTCCCATGTGGGAACGCTGGGACTACGTGTGCTCAAATATGTTGTATTTTACCAAATTTTCAAAATGCATACATAAACATTATAGTAACCGTTTTTCTCTTTCTACTTGGCAAAATTTGAAGAAATGAAAGGTCATGTTATTTGTTACAATGTTGCAAGTGTAACCTAAAACAAACAAATTATTTTGACCGTGTGGAGAAGTTAATGCCCACTCTGTAGTACCTTTATCAAAATGTAATCGGACTAGGCTCGTCCACATACGTCAAAAACGCCACGTATACGTCAGTTGGTAACAAGAACGAAATGGTTCTTGAGTCACATTGCCTTTTTATTGTTTCGTAGCTTTTACTCCCCGTGGAATACACTCATGTGAATTATATTTTGATAATTTCAACTTACGTAAAGGAAATAAGTCCATATTATAAAATTTAATTCAATCAAAATCGATCAGCCCGTAAGGGTATAAAAAAGCTCCTTCTGCTCCAATAGCCCGCCTTCTATCCAGAGATCTCAACTTGATAAGTAGGGCAGAGGGGAAACTCCAGTTTTAGACGTGAGTAGAATTTCCACGAGGGAGCTGTGAGTGACTTCGAATGAATATGTGTAACTAGAGTAAGTAATCTGCTTGTATCTTTGCCATTGTCGCCTTTGGAGTGTAAAAGAATGCTTACAGTGATTTTGTAATGATTCAAGATCACAGTCATGTGTCTATTTGAGGAGAGTTACGCATTTTTGTGAGTTTTTCTTAGAATCTCGTGGTCGTGTGACCACCTCAACTTTTCTGTAAAGTAAGGGTAGAACGACCCAATCGCGTTTGTGATATACCTTATAAATTTGTAAATAGGAAGTCAAATCTACTATTTTTGTAATAAAATTGCTAAAATTTGTTTCCAATCAAGCTCTCCTTGTGTACGGAGTGGACCCTATCCCCTAAGTTATGATTATCGGCCTCCCTCCATCTGGCACAAACCGGTGAACCGTCGCAACACTATTCGCGACATTTTGGTCCTTCGATTAACCGGATAGTCCTAAGGATCCAGTCCCCAAACAATGGCAGCTTGATTATGGTGTTTAACGTGCTGCTGCTAGGTCACTCACAGCTGCCCTCCAACCTCCTGCAGAATGAGGGAGTGGAAATAGAGATTTACCGAAGCCCAGAGGGGCTAATCTTTAGCTTGACCTCCGAGGTGTTGCCCTTTTGGCGTTGTGTATCTGTGGGGTAATGACCTCATGAGAGATAGTGCCCAGATAGTCTTGGGTAGGCTGAAATCCTTGTTATCATAAAGCGGAAGAACTTGAATACCGAGAGGCGAATTGCTTCGATATAAATCCAATTGAGTATTGTGCACAAGTAAGGTCCAACAAACAGGTTCAAAGATATTGTGCGAGACAGACATCATGGTGTGTGACACTTGCCTATGAACCCCGTAGCTTAGAGAGTAGGATGTACCTCCAATAATGTTCACTTTAGCGCTCACACACGAGATGTTTTTCTAAATCAAATTATGAGATTGATCCGTGGCATGCGGGCCAGAGAGACAGGACAGGAGAACTGCTAGATGAGTCAATGCTGTAATTTGTAGCAATTTAATGTAAAGAAAGCGGCGTCATTTCCTCTCTCCCTTGCTAGTAAAGAAATCCTCTTTCCAGTAAAGTAAGTTTAATAGTAACTTCCCTCATAGTTAAAATGGCGGCCACAATTGAGACAGACTGACTCCATTGTAGTCCTCCCGACCACCACGCTCAGTCGGGCCCAGAGGAATCTCCTCGATTCGTTAAATGAAAAAGTGAACCAAAATTTGTTAGACTAAATCCAAGCTGACAAAGAGCAGCTAAGTTCTCTATATCTCTCTCACACAGTCAAATTGGAGCCCTCCATTGAAAGTAAAGTAATGAAAGCATTAGAAGACGTTGGTCAGACCTATTACCTTGATACTAAGCTGTATCGGCACTTTTGGCTAGCATATCACAGCCTAAAACCCGTCTGCTGCGATTGAAAGAACTCCCACTGCCCACTTTCAAAGGCAAAAAAAGCAAGTTCGCTACTTTTAAAGAACTGTATAATGCACACGTTCATCAACGTCCCGATTTAGATGATGTAGCGAAATATACATATCTGTTAGGATCACTGGAAGGGGAGTTGCTCAAAGTAATTCAGGCATTGAGCATGACTGCCACTAAAGGTAGGTTTACACCTACGCACTTTTGTGTTGCGGGCTGTCACAGCGTGGGTCCGCAAGAAACCGCACAAAAATTGACACAGTGTGGAGAAAAAATTATTGTTATTGGGCAGCGTGGCGCGGACCCGTGTAGTGTGTTGCGGGCATGTTATGGCGTGTTGTTGCGGAGTGTTACGGCATTGGTGCGGTTGTATGGTGCGTGTTGCTATGCCAGGGCACGCCCTCGCGGCTTTGTTACTCCGTGTAACAGTGTGTTGCTGGTGGCCTGCAGTGTTGTTGCGGAGTGCGCTCACATCTGCACGAGACATGATGTGGAACGGTGCATGATTGTTGCACATGCACTGTACTGGATATGCACCTTGGGTATATATAGAGGCCTGCCAATTACATCCTTTATTCCACACCCACCCAGCATGCAATATGGACCTCAACAGCCTCTCACCCCAGGAAACCCAGAGATTTTTGGTAGCTGTCCTGTGTCTCTGTGCAGTCCAGGTCATTGGCGGGTTGAGAAAACGTACTACAGTGCCACATCCACCAGTACAATTAAGGACGGCAGGGCAGGGCGGATTTGGGCTCTGGAGTGGCTGACACGGCGACAACTACATGGAAACTACGACCAGCTGCTACAAGAACTGAACAAGGAGGACCGCAAAGGACACAAGAACTTTCTATGCATCTACCCTGAATTGTTCGAGGAGATGGTCGAAAGGCTGAAGCCCATTTTGAAGAGGAAGGACACGAAGCGGCTTGCACAAGAGGTGGGACTCAAATTGGCGGTCACTCTCCGCCACTTGGCAAGTGGGTACGACTATACAAGCCTCCAATACAGCTTCAGAGTCTCCAAGAGTTCCGTATGCCGGTTTATCCCATTAGTCTGCCAAGTCATTATCGACACATACAAATCAGAAGTGACGAAGTGCCCCAAGACACCATAAGAATGGAATGACGTAGCAAAACGATTCGCCTCAAAGTGGAACTACTTCAATTGTGTGGGAACCCTGGATGGGAGCACGTCGCGATCAAGAAACCCAAAGGTGGAGGATCACTGAACTTCAATTACAAGAAGTTCCACAGCATCGTCCTCATGGCCCTCTCCAATGCAAAATACAGGTTCCTGTTCATCGACGTCACTGCAGAAGGAGGTGCTGGGGATGGAGGAACCTGGCAGAAGTGCAACCTGGCCAGGGCCATCACAAACAACCGAGCAAGACTCCCACAAGACAGAAATCTGCCCAACGACGACGAACCCATCCCCTTCCACATAGTCACCGACGATGCCTTCGCTCTCAAGTCGTGGATGATGAAGCCCTACTCCCACCAATCACAAGGTCCCACTGAACGACTATACAGCTACATATTATCTCGCGCTCGTCGTGTGGTGGAAAACGCATTCGGCCTGCTGCAGACGAGATGGCGAGTCTTCAGGACAACGCTGCAACAGGATGTACAGGTGTGCAAGAAGATAACTTTGTGCGCATGTGTCATGCACAACCTGGTACTGCAACGCTACCCATGTGCTAGCACCGATGTCGACCATGAGGACCAACATCATAACGTTGTACCAGGTACTTGGAGGCAGGAGTCGCTGAACTTCATGGAACGACTCATGGCAAGAAGGGGACCGAACTACACACGTCGAGTGAAGGCTGTCAGAGATTACCTGGCCCAGTACTAATCATCGGATGCAGGCGCAGGGGAATGGCAAAAGCGAATGGTGTTTCCTTGAGGACGACCAGCTACTGACGACTAGAGGACCCAAAGAACTCTGTAATAAAACATAACCCAACCAATGTACATAACTGCAAATAAAGATCATGATGTATTTTTCATTGTCTTATACTCCCATACTTTTGTATTGTCCTAAGAACTAATAACAATATTAATATAATAAAGAATATTGGAATGATTATTGGTACATATAAAAAATAATGTTGGAAAATAATTAACTGAAAGTAATAACAACATAATTCATAATAATGAGACAAATGAGAAGCAAATGATGGACATAACAAAAATACTTATACTAAACAAACATGAAAAGCATAGAATGTAAGAAACTGAACATGAAAAGCATGGAAAGTAAGAATATGAACATGAAAAGCATAGAATGTAAGTAAAAAAAACAAAAAAGTACAGAATGTAAGAAAATCAACATGAAAAACATAGACTTTAAGTTAAAAAAAACATGAAAAGCCTAGAATGTAAAAAATGAACAAGAAAGGCATAGAATGTAAGAAAATTAAATTGTGACTTGGTTTATATCATAACATTTTCAATTGCAAATATCATATATTATCAACTGGGGTCAATATGTCTTTAGTCTGTTACTGATTATTCATTGTTCCCCTGTTAATAACCATGTCCTGCCAATGTTAATTATTGTTTCATTATCATATTTGTATGTGTTCATGTTCATTTGATCATGTTCTCAACATTACATTATTGTTCTTTACCTAGTATGTTATTATATCATTTGATGGCCATATTTATTTCATGTTACATTTCATTTTATAGTTCAAGGTATTTTCCGAGTTCTATTTATTTCATATATCATATTTCATGTTAGATTTCCTGTTATATTTCTTCATGTTATTATTCTTTTTCATTATTCAATTTCATTTCACCCAATCATATCATCATATATATTGTCATGACATATAAATTAAGCATCAATAAGGAAAATGTAAATGCAAGTCAGTATTTCAACATATTTATTACAAAAAGAACCATTATGAATGATATAAAATGTACAAAATCATTTAATATTAAGAAAATAACTAAAATCATTTATTATTAGAAAATAAAATTCTATTTATTTATACATTGTTGACTATCACTTCATTGATTCGGGGTCAACGTCCTCCTTTTCACCTGGGGAGATGGTCAAGTCGTAGGTGGGGGATCCTCTGCGGCAGTAGGTTTAGGGGTCGAAATACTGGCACCAGGGGTAGGGGGCCACAAGTCTGCCAAGAGACTGTTGACTAGCGGCGACAGTGAAGAAGTTGAAGGTCTTGGAGAGAAGTTCAGTGGTGTCGACCGTCCACTGGGGAAGAATGACGGTGTCGATACCTGTGTCGCCTGTGTTGAGTAGACCTGCTGATGAGAGAACTGCTGCTGTTGAGGGAGGGGATCATAGAAGAACACAGGTTGGAGTTGAGATGCGAACTACTGGTGTGATGATCCCCGAATCGATTGCAGTGCAGAAGCTGTGGAATTTCCTGGTTTCGTCTGCGTTTCTTTCTCAACTCGTGGGGCCGTCCAGTGGGAACAACCCCCACGACCATGGCCTCTTTCGTCGTGGCATCCTTTTCTTCGGGTCCCTCCAAACTGTGACAAAGCCTGTTAACTTGCTCAAAGAAGGGCTTCTGGTATCGTCGAGGCACATACTCCAACCGTTGGGTCAAGTACTGGACGAATACAGTGATGTCACGATGGGTATTGTCCTGTGCTCGTGGCATCAGTGTATTGATGCTGGTCATAATCTGGGTCAGTTGACTTTGCAGTCCTTCAGTCGACTCAACTGTGTCAGCGGATAGCCGTCGCTCCTCTGGCAAGTTGGTCAATCTCTTATGCTTCAGCTGCCTCCTCCGCTGGATCGAAGCTGCTGAATGGCCCGACATGTCAGCACTGGAGGAATCCTCTGTGTCAGTTCTGTGGGACAATACAGGTGAGAACCAATCGCTTGTTGTTGTGGGTTCGTGGGCGATGTGACCTCCCAGGAATGCCCACGTAGTCATCACCTCCTCCTCCTGTGGTGTCCTGTGCCTTGCACCCGACCCGCTCTTGTACTCCCTCTTCTCGATCTTCCCGAAGTCGGTACGGTGAGCCTCGAAGTACTTCCGAACTTACTGGAAGGTGCAATTGGTGAAATTTGCTGCCAGTTCACCCCAGAGTTCCTTCTCCCTCCTCGGATTTGACCATTGCCTGTCCCGCTTGTCATACAAGGTGACTTGATGAATTTGACGGTGATCTCCTTGTCCTATGGCATGAACGGATAGTCTTGTATGTCCTTCTTGCTGGGGCAGTATCGTTTCTTCGGCTGCACTAAGATGCCACTCGGGCCTGCGGTGTCCTGGGTTTTCACAAGTGAGAGGACCGGCTCAACGGGCAGCTCTTCATCGTGGTCTGGATGTCCTGGTGTCTTGGGTGTCCTGGGACTGCTGGGTAGGCCTGGGGGTGGTCTTGCGAAGAGGCTTCTTCGTGTCACATGGCGAAGTGGCTGGGTGAGAGAGTAACTGGGTATCCGTGTTGACAGGCTGTCAGAGCGCAAATGATGCCCCCGTGGTCTGTCCAGCCCCTTATATCCTCCCCAGAATGCATGGCAACCTTCCATCCAATCGACCTAGGGAGACGCCATAACACGCTGCACGCCCCGCAACATGTGCACACCATGTATTAATCGTGTATGAAGGCGCCGTAAGGGCACCGCACGGCACCGTAACATCACGCTGTAACACTCCCGCATAGGAGGTAAGAACCCACACCACACCGCACGTGGTGCGCCGCGCCACACCGCTTACGGTTTTGTGTGACTCCACACCACCAGATGCCGCGCAGAAATTTGAAAAGTTTTAAAACCCTGACGGCACTGTGCAACTTTAACGGTCTGCACCAGCCACTGCCAGCGGCGTGGTGCACTTTTGGTGCGGTGTCATGCGGTCCCACGCCGTAACAGCCCGCACTAAAAAGTGCGTAGGTGTAAACCTACCTTAATTATAGCATAGCCCTAGACTTGTTAGACAAGTACTACGGGAATCAGCATCAAGCGCTAGTTATTCTACATCGGCGACTTGCTGACATCTTTGTACCCAAATGTAACTGTATTGAACTTAAAAACTTTCATATCGAGCTCACTGTTCTCATTGAACAGATCAAACGCCTCAGTGGGTCCCCGTTGAATCAATCAAAAACTATCTCAGGGTCAAGTTTATCAGAAAGTAGTAGAGCATATTCGTAAGTACGACTTTTCCTTAGCTGAACCGTTCGAGAAATTAGTTTTCCTCATCCGAAGCATGGAAGACAATTCCTTGCAGAGAGGAGAAGACTTGTCGCCGACAGCGCATAAAAAGGGGTTGGAAACCAACGTACAGTGTATGACATCATGTCTGTTCTGTAATGGTAACCACACTGCCTTCAGTTGTTCTAAACATTCAACTGTAGCTGCTAAGAAATGCTAATTAATCCTAACTAAAAAGTGCTTTAATTGTTTTGCTACCGGTCACAGCAGTAAACAATGTAGTAATAAAAGAAATTGTAAGTTGTGTGATGGGCGCCATCACAGCTTAATTTGTGAAAGAGACAACCACCAACCCAGGTCCGTTGCGATTACTATCAACCGTTCAAGTTATCAATCCTCCTCTAAACCTTCTCGTGTAATTTTGCGGCCTATGAAAAACCCTGTAAACCAGAAAGTTCAGCCAAAATAAAAAAAATGAAAACCCATGTGTACCCACTAAAATGGGTCAAGGATGAGCCTTCTACCGAACTGCCAGCTACTTTGTTACCCACAGCCACCGCCACTGTATACGCTCCCAACCAACCTTTCCGTACACGAGTATTCCTAGGCAAAGGTAT
Organism: Macrobrachium nipponense; assembly: GCF_015104395.2. NCBI lineage: Eukaryota > Metazoa > Arthropoda > Malacostraca > Decapoda > Palaemonidae > Macrobrachium > Macrobrachium nipponense. Next base: position 41,049,875 of record NC_061087.1, on the reverse strand, counting down.
TCAACATAGCTTTATCTCTAGTTGGTTAACAAAAAAGTTGCAACTTCCAGTAATCAAACATGTGACTTTGAATATTGCTCCCATTAGGTCTCAGATTGTACATGGACATTTTTGTGTTGTATCATATCGCATACACATAGGTCCTAGAGTAATTCGATCTAAACTTGTTGTCCACGACGACATTAACACGCCTATCCATTATGTTGGTCTTTTTAATGTAGAGTCATTTACAGGACAAGGGATGTACAATGGCTGATAATTAAATTAATGGAGATGTTCTTAAGAATGTCAATATTCTCATTGGCATGGACTATTTCAGTTTATTTGTTCTGGGGATGGATAAGATAGATGGAGTGAGCCTGTTCGTCACTCACAATGGCATAACACCATATGAGCAAGTACTGCAGTGAGCCCCAGAGGGGTTGGATGTTTCATTCGTACACACTTTGAGAGTATACTGCTTTGCTGAAGAAATCGATGTTGATATGTGGTGAAAGTTAGGCATCATTGGAATTGCACCGCACAAACAATTCACTACTTCTGAGCATGCTACCATGCGAAAAGTCCAGAATAGCATCGTCAGTACCAAACAAGGGTACCAAGTTAGCCTACCGTTTTGCCGGTCTGAATGTCCCAATAGCAATTATTGCAATGCTCTCGCGCAACTGAACGCAGTAGAAACACAGTTCCTCAAAGATCCTAGCTACCGTAATGATTGCAAAAACGTCCTTCAGACGTATTTATCCACAGGATTCATTTGGGAAGTTATAAATCCCAAAATTGAGGCGTATTATTTGCCTCACTTTGGTGTGAAGAAACAGTCTCGCGACGCCCTTTCATATTGTCTTTGATGCATTGTCAAAAGTAAAAGGGGAACTTTCATTCAACAATTGCTTGTACCCTGGTCCTAATTCAGTAGAACTCCTGTAGATTTGCTCATTAAGTTCTGCCAGAACCCGCATACCCTAATCTTTGACATATCAAAAGCATTTCATAGAAGAGTATTGTTGCATCCAGATGACGCGAAATATGCTCATTTCTTGTGTCGACAGGGGCCTACACAAACGGCCATGTATACCTTCGATGTAGTTGTTTTTGGAATCACCATCAGTCCATATCTTTTGCAATAAGTACTACGAACCCATCTCCAAGAAAGGGGAAGGGATGATCTTGTTAAATCCTTCTATGTGGACAATTACTTGCGAACATTCTCAAGGTTAGATCAAATGGAAAGTGATTATTGCAAAGTCAAATCCTTACTGTAAGAAATCTGCTTGTATCTGTGCCACCGTCGCCCTTGGAGTGTAAAATAATGTTTACAGTGATTTTGTAATGAATCAAGATCACAGTCATGTGTCTATTTGAGAAGAGTTAGCGTGTTCTTGTGAGTTTTTCTTAGAATCTCGTGGTCGTGTGGCCACTTCAACTTTTCTGTAAAGTAAGGGTGGAACGACACAATCGAGTTTGTAATTTACCTTATAAATCTGTAAATATGAAGTCAAATCTACTATTTTTGTATTAAAATTGCTAAAATTTGTAAATGTTACCAATCAAACTGTCCTTGTGTAGTTGGTGGACTCTATCCCCTAAGATAGGACTATTGGTTTCCCTCCATCTGGCATGAACTGGTGAACTGTTGCAATACTATTCATGACAGGTATCTTGTGTTTTTCTTGCAAACAACGCATCTTCCTTGCTTGCAACTTTGTTTTATAGAGCCACTACCATCATGGTGAATGTCCATTTATTATAGTACTAGACAGAGGGTTTATATGTATGTGTATTATATATATATATATATATATATATATATATATATATCTATATATATACATATATATAATATATATATATATATATATATAATATATATATCATCTGATCCAGCTCTGGACTTTTCACTGTTAATAACCTTCTTCAGTTCCCTTCTGTAATTTGAGCGGAAAGTTTATTTTCTGAAAAACCATGGCTCTGTTGGCGTTTAGCTCTATTTCCTTAAATTTGTCAATCAGTCTCGTATATCCTTCAGATTTTAATGCTCCGTTTTTATAAGACTTCCTTTTATTCTTCCACAAGGCTGGTAGATCACAATAAATTTCCAAAAACTCGGACCAAAATTCATCATCAGCTCTGATCCATATGACGACTAGGGCTCAAATGAGGTGATTGAGCATACATCGCTACAGACAGTACATCATTAATGGGCATTCCTTTGTCCAGTAGGAGGAATGCCCAACCACCTACTTTTACCACCAGACAGTGCACCACACGACGATAATGTATGTACAATGTTGCACTTTCATGACTGCCCATTTATTTGCTGCCTAACCCTTCAATAAGCAGAGAAAAGTTGCAAAGTTTTTTTTAGAACACTTTCTCTGATCTTAACGAGTCAATAGTTCCTCAAGTGTAGTCGTCAGTAATACTAACAAATTATAGAGATGAAGGTCACCAGTGCTCAGAACAGAGAAGGTTCTGGTCTTTACCCTGACTGTGGCTCCTGAGCGAGTGTTGTCTTCTTCCACGGCCAGACTCACCTCAGTTTAGGAGGCGACAATACTTGTGATAAAGGGACTGCCTACAATCCACTTTAACTACCATTTAACTACCATCATTTTCTTGTCCACAAAGATAGAATTTTAAAAATCTTACACCTCTTCCATCAAGCAGAATCACATGTTCAGTAACTTCGTTGAAATTCTTGGGATTCTACTTTTATGGGCTCAGTGCATGAACCAATTTTACCACATACATTTGTTGAAGCACATAGAAGTGTACTAATGGAAATGAGGACATATGGGAGAGTGCTTTCCATTAAGTTTGGTAAAGTTCTTCATAGCTTAAGGCAAGAGTATTTGCCCTCAGATCCCTTAGAGTTCTTAAAGGTGTACTGTAAATGTGATGGAGCAACTTCCTCAAATCATCAGACATGCATGATGAGCCATGGTTAGAATAGTACATAACATTTCCAGTTAGAAAAAAAAAACCGCTGAAACACATGGGCACAGCAGAAGAGGAGAGATCCCAGCAAGGACAGTTAAATGGAAATCCTAAGAATTCATCAGTCATAGGTAGAGAGTCCATAGGGAAGCTATGATATAGGCCCTTAAAACTCTACATTCAAGCATTCACAGCATTCCCTCACCATAAAGAGTTATCCAGAATCATTTCTTCGAAACAAGGTTTTCATTTTTGTCAGAGCAGGCTGAAATTCGTTTAAAATCTTCCAGAGTTAGAAAGATTCCAGCATCAGACAAATTTGACGAACTACAGTATTCCAGGATGACCCAGATCACTGACCAGAGAACGTGGTGTGTTGAGGTTGCCGATGGGATGCTGCCACTTGCTTGAATCAGGCTTCTTGCAGCCATATATTGCCTGTCTGGATGACATATAAATTCATTTATGTGTTCGTCTACTTAGGTAACTTGCTTTCTTGGTGGACTCCAAAATTTCATCTGTATTTTTCAGTAATATAACAAGATAGTTCCAGCTACCGTTACATAGAGTTCTCTTTCTTGATTTTACCAACATGAGTCATTGAACATAAAAGCAGCTTAATACTGGTATGTGATGACCCATAAGAAACAATGGCATTTTCTGATTGCTTCAGCAGAAGTATAATACTTTTTCTCAAAAGAGAAGTGTTTCTATCCACTAACTGAAAAAGGCAACAAGACCGCCAGCTTTCCTGAGCATCATACCAAAAGTGAAATTGGAGGAGTCTGTCTCCGCAATGGCAAGAGTAAACACATCAACTGTTTAATGGTAGACTCCGCCATATACGGTTATAAGACACAGCACTGCAGAGAAGACTGAGAAACAGTGATCTGTGTGATGGACATATTCTTCCCTTAAACACCAGAAATTTGTTGAGTGAAGTAAGCAAATATACCAACAGTTATACACAGTGAAGCTGTATGTAGAAGGCGGAACATCTCAAGAGCACTTAACAAGAGTTTTAAATCAGGTTTGATTGAGCCTTCAACAGTGTACCCATTGCAATCGGTGGATCTGAATAGAGATTAAACATTTTTCTTAGGATGACCTTATAGTTTCTCACTGCTCCCATGAACCTCACTACATTTTTTTTGTGTTGTCTGTCCTCTCCAGAACCATGAGATTGGTATCTCATCAGCACATGTAGATACAAGTCTTCTCTGGATTTTCCTCAGAGATTGTGTTCAGTTATTCTTTGAAAATTTGCCAGCCATTTTTTACACAAAATTAAACACTTCTCTTCAAGATTTCCAATCGTTATTAGGTGACATGCACTCTGCAGTCAATTTCAATGAAGATTCTGTTCTGGACAATTTTTGTTAAACCTTCATCTCTTCTAGACATCAAGTAATATTTAACTGGTTTATTGGAAGAGAGCAGTCAATCACTAATCTTCCTTTATGTCTGCCATTTACCATCACCCAGATCAACAAAAGCCATATCAGCAATGAGCAGCGCCTGCATTCCACCACAGTAAGAATACATTCTAGCTGCAGGTAGGTGAAAACAGATGGAAGAGGCACATTTATTTTAGACCAGCCACAAACAGAGTAAAGCCTGAATCACACATTGGCGATTTTAACCGCGTATGTTGTAACAGACGAAATTTTGCTCATTACGACCCCACTATGCTCTCATCACAAGCAATTCGCCATAAATCGACGTAAATCGTAACCAAGTCCCCGAATTTGATGACTTTGAGCCAGGGATGGCGACTATGCAAGGCTGCCTTGCATGGTCGCCGTCATTCCACGACAACTGTCAAAAGTTGCCATGTCATGGCGCAACACACAACAATTTCGTAATGGCCGCTCGACTTAACGGCATTTGATCACGCAAGTTGTAACTAGCAATGGTGAGTTACGGCATTCAGTACAACATACGCCATGTACTTGGCAAACGCACAACATGCGCAATGGGGTTGGCAAGAGAGTCAGAATGTGCCAAGTGTGTCGGCAGCCTGTAAATGTTGTTCAAGACCTTAGTTAATTGCCCACAGCTGCCTCGGTTTTGGAATAAAGATTTTCAGTAGGTATTCTTGAAATAATTTGAGAGCTTCAGATATAGATAGATATGACTGAATACTACTTAAAAGAAAATATATTTGGCAATTATATATATATTTTTTAATTTTAAGTTTTATTCAGGAAATTTACATAGTTTTTCAACATGTTTTCTGAAGCATGAAAATGCATTTTTTTTTTTTATCGTTTTATTAGTATGTCATTGATTTCTGAAAAAATGAAGCCTGAAGGGGAGTTTACATAATCACGAAGACGACCTCATGTATCAGTGAGTCTTCTCGATTTGCCTCACTCCTGCCTGGCAGTAGGATTTTTTAAAATAAAAATTAAGTTGCGCAACACACAAGCGGCTAACACCAAGAACTCAATATGATCATGAAGAAGATTTATGGGGGTTCTGAAACACTGAATCTATGGGAGATAAATGGAAACAATGATTTAGTTATGAGACTATATATACTATATATATATATATATATATATATATATATATATATATATATATATATATATATGTATCTATATATATATATATATATAGATATATATATATATATTATATATATATATATGGTGGCATCCATGTTCACGACTCAGAACAATCCCGTTACGTAAGTCGGCGTCATACGTAACTAAATCGTCATCCCTGCACGGAACTCGCCTTCCTGTAAAAACCGTTAATTGTGGGTGTGGCCTAAATCATCGGTGACTTGCGCGTACGACTACGTAAATACCTAATCTCATCTCAACTTGCGCAATGATGTTGTAATGATTCATTGCGGAAGTCGTCATGGAGTCGATATCAGCTGAATTTCTTTTTTTGTTGAGCCCAAGCCCCGCGACTATATAGGAGACTGATCGGCAAACCCAGCCGTTACGAAAATTGCGGTCTGAAATCGCCAATGTGTGACCCAGGCTATTTATGATTTATCATTCTTGTCCACAACAGGAATATTCGATTCTTGAAAAACTAGTTGTTATTTACTCTGAAAGAAAGACTGAAAGCTTTTCCTTATGATCAATCGGCTTGTTGACAATTATATTCTTGCGAAGTTTCTATACGCTCTATTGTAATTGATGTAGGTACTGGAAATGAGGTGTGAATTAAGGCAAATGTGTTACCCTGCTTTAAAATGATTTGAGAGAAGCTTCTAATACATGTGTGCACGAATTTTTAATTGATATGCGATCCACTGGAAGTGCTGATAAAGCCTTAGAGAGTTGAGTTTGAAGATGATACCTCATTTTATTTCCGCAATAACGACATCGACCATCAGGGGCGTCATGGGGGAGGGGGCGGTAGTGAGGGGTACTCGCCCCCGCAAGCTTTCTAGGAGCCTCCAAATCAGCGATAGGAAAAAAATCTATGGATATAACTTATATATTTATTAATATTAAATTAAATTAAATTAATATTATTTATATATATAATTATAATTAACGAAACAAAATGTCGAAAAAATATAAATGAGGTTGAAGTGTAGAGAGGGATTTATTTGAATTAGTTATTTTTAACGTTCAAAACAATGTAACGAAGACAAGATATAATACTAGTTATACATTCATAACTAACAGTAATACAAGTTACCAACTTTTCATAGAAGCACAGAAAGCAGAGGATCTGCAAGTTTTGACAGAAAGACCTGCTATAACAAGAAGGTCTTACTATTGTCGGCCAGTTGCAAAGGTTAAGCTTCGTTATAGAAGTTGAAGAGCGCTCTGATTCTGCAGCTGTTGCAAGTGGACTCTACAAGCAATTGCTGTTTTTCCAGTTTGTAGTGAACCTTCATATTGCAGAAGAGGTCTTGAAAGTTACCAATAGCTTGTCAGACCAGCTGCAAGCAAAGGAATTATTATCTGAAGCTTGCTCTCAAATACAGTCAACTATTAAAGAAGTGCAGGTCTTGAGAACAGATGAAGGTTTCTCTAATATCTTTGACAAGGCTAAGATTTTTTTCTTTTCTTTTTTTTTGCTACATTTGGGATTGAAACAAACTTGAAAGACTCCAATCAAGTAGGCAGACCCAAGAGAATCCAAAAAATCTCATCCAAGTTAAAAGACTTTTTAACCAATTTAATTGTAGGAATGAGTGAGGACAATACAAGTCTTGCTACTGAGATATCATTCAAAAGAATGTATTTTGACATAGACAGATTTCTCTCTGAGATGGGTAATAAATTCACTCATATTACGCCACTGATAGCAGCGATGAATGCACTTGACTGTAATTTTAATGACTTTTTAAATAATAAGAAACTGTCTACCATACTAGTTTTATAAGGATATACACATAGATGAAATCCTTGTAAATGCCCTAATTTCTGTAGCAAAGGGTCACAATTTCTAACTAAGAATGAAAAGCCTAAGAACTTGTTTGAATTGTATGATGAATTTAAACCATTATAATGTGCCTACTCAGAAATTCTTAAAATTAATAAAATTCTCATCACTCTTCCAATAACTACTGCCGGCAATGAACGACTGTTTTTCAGTGCTTAGTTTGGTGACGAACTACCATGAAAAATGAGCGCTTGAATTGCTTGCTTCGTACAGGCTCAGAAAAGGAGCTTTTTAGAAATCTTAATCGTGACATACTGGTTTATGATTTTGCAAAATTAAGATCAAGGAGGTATCCACTAATTCAGTAGATAATATTCAAAATGCATGAACCATATGTTTATTTTGAAATTTCCTTAGATGAAACTTGTTTAATTTCTGTACCATTTTATCTCACCACATTTTCCCAAGCTTAAGATCTTCCTGTTCACATCAACTTTTCCTGATTTCCTGGATGACCCTTGTGTAGGTAGTGAGCTATATTTTACGCAACATGTTAAATTGAGATATTCTAGGACCAAATAGTATCGTTCATAACTTGATTTGTTTAGAAATTTCCACCACCTTTTCATCTTCATTTATTATCTCAAAGTCTGATGTCCAGCATTTTTTAAGGAATAAAACTTCTTCAAATTTCCTTTACAAGTGGCTTCAAATTGCTCCCATTTTGTTGATATTTCTAAAAATTTTCTCGGATCCCCTGGCTGGTTAGGCTCATTTCGTTCGTCACCCACCCCCCTTTCAAGAAGGGGGGCACCTCAAATAAACCTTTGCCACCCCCAAAGAAAAATTAAATGACGTCCCTGTCGACATTACAAACTTGTTGAACAGCGTTCTTATTTGTGTCAAGGGTTTGGTGCCAATTAAGTAATTTAAACTAATAAATGCAAATAAAATTGAAATCATATTGATGAGGGAGAAAAATCAATGGAGGATCCTTGGTTACATTCAGGTATTTATTAATTGTAATCTGTGCCAAACTACTGACTTCCATGTAATGTTATTATTATCATTATTATTATTATTATTATTATTATTATTATTATTATTATTATTATTATTATTATTATTATTATTATTATTTGTTTAAGCAGCCATTTCCGACTAAGTCCAATCGGCTGCTCCATGTAATGTTGGACAATAGTTTGTCTCCTGGTGCTCATAGTTATAGTATTGTATGTTTTAATAAACATCATCCTAGAATTGATACTTTTGGTTTTTTTTATCTTAATGAGTGCTTTGTTAGGAAATTTGTTATTAATTGTACTATTAATAAAGGGAATTATGGCAATTGTCATAATATATGTCAGATTGGAAAAAGGAAGCTGCAAAAGATACTCAATAGATCGGCAACTTCTATTAAAAGTATGGCATTTAGGAATGAGATTAGTGCACGTGGAAAGTATAGCTGGTTCGACGCGGCCGGCCATAATTTTCGCAGTTTTTGACAGTACCCCATAAATCTAGTGGGAGGCAGCGGAAAGTTTAGCTGGCGCATGCGAGATAATGTATGCATTGGCAACTCTCGTTGCGTGCTCTCCTAAGTGGCAAAAGTGTTTTTGTTCCCCCTCATTTTTTGTTCCCCTGCGCTTCACAGTATTGTTCGTTTTTGTGTTGTGCTGGTCGTTCCTGATGCCCAGGAAGTTTGTTAGTGAAGAGGAGATATCCTCTATCATAGATCTGCATAAGGCAGGTATCTCAGTGCGTGATATTTGTGCTCAGAAGGGGTTATCTGAGCAAACTGTGTATCGCTGGATCAACCGTTACCACGAGGGAGACCCTGACGCCCTCCCTATCCCCAAACTCGGTCTGGGAGGCCTCGTAAGATCAAGGCCACGACTTTGAGGCTGATCCACCGTCAGCTAAAGAAAGACCCTTCTCTCACAGCACGTGAAATCAAGGACAAGAATTCTTGTGTGCTGGGAAATGTCTCGTTGAGGACAGTGCAAGAACGCATCCACGACGACCTGTTGCTGCGATCCTACAAAGCTAGGAAGAAGCCGCTCCTGACCACTCAGCAAAAGCAATGAAGGGTTGCTTTTGCCATAAAGTACTTGTTGTGGGATATTTCTCAGTGGCAACTGGTGTTATGGACCGATGAGGCTACATTTAGTGTGACTGGGAGTGGTGCCAAGAGAGTGTAACGTCCGTCTGGCTCCGATCCCCACCTCCCTCAGTACACCACAAAGACTGTGAAGCACCCTCCTAGCCTCATGGTATGGGCTTCTTTTGGGTATGGTGGTGTTGGGGAATTAGTGTTCCTCCCCAAGAATGAGTACATGAACCGCTTCAATTACTTTGAGCTTTTGGGAGACTATTTAGAGGGTTCTTTTGAAAAGAGTGGCACTAGTTTTTTTATGCAGGATGGGGCACCGTGCCACACCGATAAATTAGTGGTTAACTGGTTGAAGGATTGTGAAGTGCCCTTTTTTAGTGACCGGCCAGGATCCTCACCTGATTTGAACCCCATAGAAAACGTGTGGAGCATCATTAAGAGGCGGCTTCAGACCCGAGATACCTCTTCTCTCCCAAAGCTTGAAGCGGCCATCAGGGAGGTTTGGGAGACATTGGAGCCAGAAACCCTCCAAAATCTTGCTGCAAGTGTTCCCAGGCGACTGAAAGAAGTCATCAAGCACCGGGGCAACACAACAAAGTACCAGTGAGGGGGTAAGTGTTCCCAATCATACTTTTTCCATTGACTAATCCAAAAAAATGCATTTTTTTCAGTGCCCCGGCTATACTTTCCGCGTGTACTACCTTCATGGTGAGATTTTGCACTGACCGCCGTCAATCAGAGCTATAGAGTAATGTTTAAAATAAGTCTTATATAATTATGACACACCACTATCATGACTTGATGTCCTAAGGAGTATCTGAGAGAGTATCAGTCACCTACATGACAACGAATCACGTCAGCACACAACTATCTGAGATGGTGTGTTATCTGAGCCAAGGTGTACTTCAAAATAATAAAAATGTTGATTTGAGAGCCTTCAAATAATACAGCCCCTAGATTGTACAAATATGCTCTACTTAATTGGTATTAGAACTGAAGATATAAGATATACACTTTCAAAATAAAAAGAGATAACAATAGGTTTTCTTGTTTTCTGAGTGTTAATCCCGTGGATATGACAGTTGACACTGAATGAGCCTTATAACTGTTTCTTCGAATGTTTAGTTGCATGTGCATATGACATATACATACCACACCGTGCTTTCGGGGGAGTTCGAGTGGCGGATCTAAGGAGGGGCCACCTGGTCACGTGCCCCCCACCCCTATGGATATGAAATATAGAGCATTGTTCCAATAACAGGCCCGTACCGAGGGGGTTGGGGGCGGCGGTCGAACGACAACCCCCAAAAATTCCTGGAAGTCCATATTTTCAGTGACTATCCTTTACACTGAACTGTACTTACAAAGTAACAAATAATTCTTTTTTTTTTTAGTCAAAGTATATAACTTACAACAAATAAAGTAATATGTATGTTATTATTAACATAATAAATGAATCAATCAATAAAACTGAGGAAATATTCTTGAATTTCAGTGCAAACTTTCAACATTATAAGTTAAAATTCTGTTAACCAAAGTCAGTACTTTGGATAACATGTAATCGGGTAGAAGCGCATAGACCGCATACCCAATTTTTCTTCTTAATATAACTAAAATAACATTTTCCAGTATTTCTCTTGTATAACCTATATATATAGTATATATATATAGATATATCTATGATATATATATAATATTATTATAATATATCAATTCAAGCTACAAATGTCCTTTAATATCTAAATTCACTTTACCTCCCAAATGATATATTTTCATATATATAGCTATGTGTGCAGACATAAATGAATATTGATATATGTACCGCACAGTGTATATACATACATTTATATTATATATATATATATATATATATATACATATATATATATATATATATATATATATATATATATATATATAGATGAATGATGGATGGATGTATGAGTTTTAGGGCAAAAGCCCAGGCACTAGGGAATATATATACATGATAATCTTAAGTGCCCACCCCATGAAAGGAGATACCTGAAATGCCCACGGCAAGTAAACAGTATAGACTCGAGTTAGTTTTCCTGAACACAGTTCAGCATTAGTATCTGAACCCATGAAAACATAAATGTTGCATATCAATCAGCAACAGAATTCCACATACTCTACATAACGTAACTCCTCACCGTGTTATATAGTATCGGTCAGTATTTGTATGATTCACAACAGCTGATGTACAACGACTCACTATTCCGGACATTACGTAGCCATTTTTTTTTTTTTTTATGGCGAATGAAGATAAATTTGATAAAATCCTTCCTTTGTGTTGATCCTGACTTATGCAAGACTCGTTTGTGTTTATCCTCGTATGGTGCCATGTCTTACATAACGACAATTGTTTACTGTAATTTTTTTTATTAAATTTACATACGTTTCGCATAGTACATTTTTAAAAAAATTAAATATATGTAGGATCATACAAAAACGATAAAACTTTTTTATAGTAACTTTCTTATGGCGTCAATTATTTCACTGAAAATCATGCTTTCACACATTCTTTACTGTTTGAAAACTAATTTCCAAGAAAAAAATGGTAGTAAAAACAAATTTACCTAGTTTATTCTGTTAGTAAAATTTTCTCCCACAGGATTAAGGTTTCTCGGATAGAAGGCTTAGTTTCCCCCGAAAGTGGCCAACACTGTTTTGCACAGTGAAATGAGGAAATTTTGTAATGTATCCTGAACGTGGTCGAAATTTGACATAAGCAAGTAACTTGTTTTTAAACATTCTAATGTCATATAAAGCGTCTTAGTACTCACTGTAGAAATAATAATCATAACATTAATCATAATCTACGAGTCCCAAGCTACAGGTCACGTGACATTAGCGTAATCAGCGTCATCTGTAAAAAGGGTGTTCAACTTATTATTTGCTTGGAAGAGGTTGCTGGATTCGTTTTTACAATTTCGCCATATTGTAAACAAAAGTGGTTGCGTGGGCACGAACGCAATCGAGATACTACTGATAGGTAGGTCATTAACTTGCCTGAAAGCTTTTGTTCTCTCTGAAAATTGTCCTGAATTGAATCCCGGAGATCAAAAGAGGGTTAGGTAGTAAGCTATGTTGTGACAGGCTTCTGTGTTTGCGGTAGCTAGGAAACATTCAACAGGAGCCAAGGGGATTAGCCTAGGTAGCTACTACTGTAAACAAGGGGTGGGGAGGAACTTAACCTATTTTAGTTGAAGGCTCGGCAAATATAGGGCTAGGTAGGCAACCCTATTTAACTTTGCGTTCTTAAGGTCACAGATTCGCACTTCTGGATGCTGTATTTAAAGAATTTATAGGGTAAAAAACCGCATGGTACAAGGGTAGACCATGTACGATCAACGTGTATAACCCCCAAAAAAGTACATTATAACGCGTCCTGACATCGGAGATGGGCATCAGTCGCGACTTGTTGTTGGTGAGAAACGGAGCTAAAGACCTCTACTCTCCTTTCGAAGTAAGTATTTTCTCCAAAGTTAGAAATTAAGGCCAAATTTTAAGATTTACCTAAACAGAGGGTAGGTAGTGAAATGGTGGTACAAGGCAGTCCAAATCTCACCAAAACGCGTTCAACATTTTTACTTACAACTCGAAATATTTAGTAGATTGACGCCATCTCGATGGTTACGGAGTCGCTTGTGTCAATAAACTTCCCATTTCCTGTGATAGCTAAATCCGCACACCGCTTGCACCCACAGACGCTGGGTCACTTTCATCACAACAATCGGAACACGGTCCCTAACCGGCTTGTTTGTTAGTAAACAACTGTTATGGTAGAAGAAGACGATGAAGCGTGCACTTGGATAATTTTTTAAATACTAGGGTGAAACATCACAGCAGGCCAAGCAGTCCACCTACAATCAACACCTAGCCACCCTCCGAAAAAGTACATTATAACGCGTCCTGACACCCGAGATGGGCATCAGTCGCGACTTGTTGTTGGTGAGAAACGGAGCTAAAGACCTCTACTCTCCTTTCGAAGTAAGTATTTTCTCCAATGTTAGAAATTAAGGCCAAATTTTAAGATTTAAACAGAGGGTACTGAAAATGGCGCCCACGGCAGTGGAAATCTCACCAAAACGCTTTAGAAATTTTTACTTACAACTAAAAATGTTTCGAAGATTGATGCCATCTCGATGTTTACGGAGTCGCTTGTGTCAACAAACTTTCCATTTCCTGTGATAAATCCGCACACCACTTGTACCCACAGACGCTGGAGCACTTTTATCACAACAATCGAAACACGATTTCTCACCAACAACAAGCCAGGAGTAAACAGCTGTTTTGGTAGAAGATGACGAGAAGCGTGCTCTTAGCTAATTTTTAAATAAGTAGTAAAACATCAATATTTTACATATTTATGATGATTAATTTGAAAATATTCGTTATTGAAAAGTAACTCGACTCTGACTCAAATTTAAGTAATTATTTTTCTGAATTAGAACGTTCTTTTAAGTTCTGTATTATGACGTCACGACATCTTGACTTTCGTACCTATTGTAAATAATTGCTATACTCAACTGTCATTGCAGAACAGTTTACCAGTTATTCATGCAGATTGTTATCAGCTATACATGTAATTGTTATAATCGAATAATGCGCATATATATCTTTACTATTTACTTTTTGGATATATGAAGATGTTTTACTACTGCTGGATTATCGCCGTAGTGTGACGCAATCGTTTTCGGTCCATGGGCCTCTGTCTGTTTTCGCACCATAAGAAATTATGGGCCGAATTTGCAATGACCAGAAAGTCGTTATTAAAAGAGGAAAGTTAGCATTGAGGGGCATATGTTTTGACTGAGAAAAATACAAATTTATTCAATAGCTAGCTTGTAAAAAATACTTGGTTATAAAACTTGATTGACAACTAAGCAGCATGTCTACTATGGGTTTCAGAGACAGTGCAAGCACGTTTTTGGGCAATACCTATTTCTGTAATGTTAACACTCGTAACGAACGAGATTTTGCTATAGTGCATTACACCCAGTGCCGTAATTTATAAGGGTATCGTGAATCACTAATCGTAAAGAATAACGACACTTGTCCTTGTACCAAGAGACAAAACTCCATTATTGCAGAAATGGATACGAACAACGTGTATTAAAGCTCCGCCTACCTACCCTCCCCCACACCCCCTCCACCGCATCCTTTTCCCTTTTCTTCTTCGTTCCTCCGCCTTCCTTTCTCTCTCTCTCTCTCTCTCTCATCTCTCTCTCTCTCTCCTCTCTCTCTCTCTCTGTTGCCATTCGGTATGTGTTGACCCTCCAAACTGGGTATAAGACTACACACAAAACGTTGAAATTGGTGAAATTAGGCTATGTATTTGGAATATATATACTCTAAAATATTAAAGCAATTCATCATTATTGCATTACTATGACACTAGAATTCATGGAAACAGTTTATAATAATGGAACGGCGTATGTGTGAAGCCTCCACTAATGTGGCAACGATGATTTTGCCATTCTTAGCATGCAAACATTAAAGCATGCAAACATTAAAGGTTACATTTATTTCTGGCATACGATTATTAAAGAAATTCAAAATACTAATAAAGACTGAAATCATGAAGTGCTAGCAAAAACAAAAAAGCAAAAAAAAAAAAAAAAAACGTAGTCGTTCCTACTGCACTTTTCCGTATTTCGTTCCGCTATGCGGTTTTTCGGCAGCCAGAATGTAACGAAAAACATTAGAAAACATTTGATTTTATCTACTTTAGAAATATTCTTGTAAATTTCGGGGTAATTTTGGTTGCCAAAAAGGGATAATATTACATGAATTAAATCAAAATTTTTAAATAACAAAGTAAACTTTAAACTGAAATAACGAAGTAAAAGTTAAAGCGAGGTTCTTAGGGGAATAAAACTTTGCAGTTTCGTCGTCTGTCCGTCGTCTGCTGTTCGTAATTGTTTATGGGCGCGGCGCGCGTTAGAAACCAGGAAAGCAGGCAACGGGTATTTCAAAGTGGCAATGTGGAGTGAACTGAGACCAAAATGTGTATAATAACAAATCAAATAAGGCAGCCTGTGGAGTTTCAGTTGTGATGGCAGTAAGGATAAAAACTGCCCGATTACAAGGTAAGAATGAATTCAGTTCAAACCATAACCCCGGGAATAACAAGTTTCATACTTTCACTAATATAGGCAACAAAATGTTGTTTTATTGTGCTGATTACAACTGCAATCTTGAGTAAGATCAATAAACGTTACATACATACGCTAACATTGTTCAAATGGAGTTGCTGGGAAGGCTGGGAGAAAGATGGTGGCCGTCACTGATGAGAACCGTCCATGCAAAACGTAGCCGCCATATTGGATTTCAAAACTGCCTTGAAAACATATTTTACGAAGAGCTCACATGCTTATTTTTAGTTCGTATGGGGCTTTCATATATCACAATATTTTGTTACGAAACTTCAGTCTTTTAAATGTATGCTTAGAGTTGCAATTGTATTCATGTTTCACCAATTAAATATAGAGTGAATAAGACCCGTCTACAGTGATGAGGGTTGGCCTGTCGTGATGTTTCACCCTAAATAGTAAAACATCAATATATTTTACATAGGGTAGATCACCACGGCAGGCCAACCAGGCCACCTACATTCAACGCTTGCCACCCTCCGAAAAAGTACATTATACGCGTCGTGACACACCCGAGATGGGCATCAGTCGCGACTTGTTGTTGGTAAGAAACGGAGCTAAAGACCTCTACTCTCCTTTCGAAGTAAGTATTTTCTCCAAAGTTAGAAATTAAGGCCAAATTTTAAGATTTAAACAGAGGGTACTGAAAAACGGTCTCAACGTAGTGCAAATCTCACCAAAAACGCGTTTCAACATTTTTACTTACAACTCGAGGTATTTAGAAGATTGACGCCATCTCGATGTTTACGGAGTAGCTTGTGTCAATAAACTAACCATTTCCTGTGATAAATCCGCACACCACTTGTGCCCACAGACGCTGGAGCACTTTCATCACAACAATCGAAACACGATTTCTCACCAACAAACAAGCCAGGAGTAAACAGCTGTATTGGTAGAAGATGACGAGAAGCGTGCTCTTAGCTAATTTTTAAATAAGTAGTAAAACATCAATATTTTACATATTTATGATGATTAATTTGAAAATATTCGTTATTGAAAAAGTAACTCGACTCTGACTCAAATTTAAGTAATTATTTTTCTGAATTAGAACGTTCTTTTAAGTTCTGTATTATGACGTCACGACATCTTGACTTTCGTACCTATTGTAAATAATTGCTATACTCGACTGTCATTGCAGAACAGTTTACCAGTTATTCATGCAGATTGTTATCAGCTATACATGTAGGGTAGAACATCACGGCAGGCCAACCCTCATCACGGTGGACGGGTCTTATTCACTCGATATTTAATTGGTGAAACAAGAATACAATTGCAACTCTAAGCATACCATTTAAAAGACTGAAGTTTCGTCAACATAATGTGATATATGAAAGCCCCATACGAACTAAAATGAGCATGTGAGCTCTTCGTAAAATATGTTTTCATACAATCAACTTACCTGTCAGATATATACATAGCTAAGACTCCGTCGTCCCCGACAGAAATTCAAATTTCGCGCCACTCGCTACAGGTAGGTCAGGTGATCTACCGGCCTGCCCTGGGTGGCAGGACTAGGAACCATCCCCGTTTTCTATCATATTTTCTCTGTCGCCGGTGGTATCAACATTGTTGTTATTACCTCCTGACTTGGATTCTTTTTTCAACATTTGATCAACGTTTTTTTCGACTTTTGGTGACGTATTTGGATCGTGTTTTGGCATTCGCTACTGTGGACTGTTTTTGGAATAACTCTTTTGGATTTTTCTCAGGATGTCTGATTCTAATGAATGTTAGTGTGGAGAAGAAGTGTGAATGTAGGCTGCAGGGTGAGGATACCGAAAGCTTCGGTTGATCCTCACACTGTATGCCGTAAATGTAGGGGGGTGCAGTGTTCTGCTACTAACACTTGTAAGGAATGCGAGAGTTTGAATGCAGAAGAATGGAAGACTTTGACTTCTTATTTGAAGAAGTTAGAGAGGGATAGAGTTAGAAGACTGAAAGGTGTGAATTCAAGGCCTATTGAGCCTTTAAATAATAATTCTAACCCTACTTCTGGAGAATCTCCCTATAAATCTCATTCTCAGAGTGTCTTTTCGGATTCGGCATCGGAAATCGCCAATCTGAAAGCGACGATTCGAGACATGAAGTCCAAGATGGCGGACTCGAAAGGTAAGGCTAGTGATAGTGAAAATTTTAGTGAAGTGAGCCCTATCAGTGTTGTGAGGGGCGTTTGATCGTCCCTGCGGCGCTCCCAGGCCTAGACCTCTTCCAAGCTCACATGCCCAGAGGAGAAGGAAAGTCGAAAGCCTTAAGGAGGTCGTGGGGAATCCCCAACGGTCAGACGTCCCTTCAGCTAGCTTTGCTTCATGGCAGCCAGCTCAAGGGCGCTACAGGAAAAGCGTCCTTCGCGAGTGTTTCTCGTCCTCTCCCTCTCCCTCACCTAAACGAGGGTGGAAGGAGTCGACCTTATCGAGACCGCTGAAGCGTCATATGAAGCAAGACATTGATTCTAGCCCGGAGCGCTTCTCGGATGACGCCCCGTCTGCTATTAAGAAGGCGAAGGTGGCGTCAACGTCACCTGACGCTTATGAGGAAGTACCCCATCATGCTTCTTCCCCGAGTGATGACGAAGGGCGTCAGGCGCTAGACGTAGGAGAAGCGTCAAGGAGATCATTATGGCGGTGCAAGAACAACTATCATCTCTTGTGGGAGTTTTAGCGCCCCGTCGGAAGGACGTGACGCTTCCTATTAAGAAGTCTCGTCCTCTCGCACCTGCTCGGAAGACGTCTTTTAGAAGTGAAGCGTCAAATCAAGAGGATCTTAGACGTGACGCTCCGTCCAAGATTGTGGACGCCGAGTAGGAAGCCCTTAGAAAGCGAAGCGTCTTCCGGACGCGAAGCGTCTTCTAAACGTCAACAAGAGACGTCATACATGACGCTCGGAGAGCAGGGAAGCGTCATACATGACGTCCTTCTAAAGCGCGAGAGAAAGCCGCAGGTTGTGACGGCTTCCAAGTCGATCAGAATGGGAAAAAGGAAAGACTTTCATTCCCTTAGCCCTCTCCGATCAGGATTTGTCTCCCCCCAGAAGAGGAACATTCTGAAAGGAGAACAGAAACTCAGGATTATCACGAGTCCGAACGAAACTCGGAGGATGACGATCTTGGAAGAGAGGCTTGTCCAACTATAAGGTGTTGACAACCTTGCTTCTGGAGGAATACGGAGACGAGTTGACTCCGGCTGCTCCTCCTTCTCCGCGCTCGCTCTTTTCGAGTGCGAAGGCGAAGAAGACTTCGTCTTTTCTGAAGATGAAGCCACCATCTCGATGAAGCGGGCTTTACACGCCTTAGACGCCTGGATGAAGTCGAAGAAAGACTTAACCAGGACAGTATTTTGCATGCCTCCAGCAAGGTTATTGCTGGGAAAAGAGGCATATGGTACAAGACTGGGGAGGATATGGGTATCGCTCTCCCTTCTACTACAGAGGCAGACTTTTCAAACGTTAGTTTGACGCTTCAAGGCGTCCTAGTCTTAATTCTGCCCGCATAACTTGGAGTATTTCGGAACTGGATCATCTCCTCAAGGGACTTTTCCATGTATTGGAAGTATTCAACTTCTTAGATTGGTCCCTTGGGGTGATGTCCAAGAAAGCTCACGATCGCAGGGAATCGAACCTGAAGCCCTGTTATGCATTTGTCGTGCATCGACAAAGCAGTACAGGATGGATCTTGGAAGTCTCTGCATTATTTGGAGCAGGTCTTTTGAAGAAAAGGACAGTGTATGGCGCCTTCTTAACAAAGGCAGTCTCGCATGCGCAGAGGGCAGCTCTGCTATATGCTCCTCTTTCGGACTATTTGTTTCCTTCTAAGTTAGTGAAGGACGTAGCTCACTCTTTAACTGAGAAGGCGACACAGGATCTTCTGACGCAGTCAGCTAGGAAGAAGAAACCTGCTTTAGTGTCGGACAAGAAAGAACCTAGCACTTACTTCAGGCAGCCCTTCGAGGTGGTCCGATCTCAGACCTCCCGCAAGAAGGAAGGCTCCAGAGAGAAGAGGTAGGTCCGCCTTTCGTCCCTTTAAAAAGGGCAAATGAAACATTTCTCCTCCAACACCAGTAGGTGCCAGGCTCCTGGAATTCGTGGAAGCCTGGACACTGATAGACGCAGACGCGTCTTCACTAAAGATCTTAAGGAAGGGATATCGTATCCCTTTCCTGAATACTCCGCCCCTAACGTCTATACCAAGGGAACTATCAGCCAAGTACAAGGATCCTGTGCTGAGGGATACTCTTCGATCAATGGTGGAACAAATGGGACAAGAGTGCAGTAGAAACTAGTACTGGATCAAAACTCCCCGGGTTTTACAATCGCCTTTTTCTAGTGGCGAAAGCCTCGGGAGGCTGGAGACCAGTACTAGACGTCAGCGCTCTGAACAATTTGTTCAGAAGGAGAAGTTCTCCATGGAGACTTCTGCTTCAGTCCTAGCGTCATTACGACAAGGAGATTGGATGGTGTCTCTAGATCTCCAAGACGCCTACTTTCACGTCCCGATCCACCCTTCATCGAAGAAGTACCTCCGTTTCATGACGGGGGGAAGGATCTTTCAGTTCAGAGCCTTGTGTTTCGGCCTGTCCACAGCTCCTCAGGTCTTCACAAGCCTGATGAGGAATGTGGCGAGATTCTTCATCTCAAGGAGTGGAATGTCTCGATGTACCTAGACGACTGGCTCATCAGGGCCAGATCGGAGAGACAGTGTTTGGAGGACCTAAAGTTAACTCTAGATTTGACCAAGGCGTTGGGATTGCTTGTGAACCTCGAGAAGTCTCAGATGACCCCCAGACAAGACCTAGTATATCTGGGGATTCGGATGGATTCTCGGGGTTTTTCGAGTTTTTCCTTCGCAAGAGAGAACCGAAAAAGGTTTGAGGATAATCTCTCTCTTCTTAGAGAAACAGCAAACGTCAGTGAGGGAATGGTTGAGCCTTCTGGGGACGCTTTCCTCGCTGGAACAATTCTTCCCTCTCGGAAGACTTCATATCCGTCCACTTCAATTCTTCCTCAAGAAGTCTTGGAGCTGGAAAAACGGACAACTGTCGGACGTTTTCCCCATTCCAGTGGAGGTAAAGGCACACCTACAGTGGTGGTTGCTGCCTCTGGAAGAGAACAAAGGGGTCTCTCTAAGATCAAAGAACCCAGACCTAGTGTTGTTCTCCGACGCGTCGGAGACGGGTTGGGGAGCGACATTAGGCTCGGAGGAAGTGTCAGGCACCTGGGAACCAGCACAGGTGTCCTGGCACATAAATTGCAAAGAGCTCTTCGCCGTTCACACTGGCTTTGAAGAGCCTAGAACCTCTGGTGAGAGACAAGGTAGTACAAGTAAACGTGGACAACACCACCGCACTTGCCTACATTCGGAAACAGGGAGGGACTCACTCCTCGTTCCTTTACGAATAACTCACGAGGGACCTATTACTTTGGACGTCTCACAGGAACATCTCCCTGCTGACAAGGTTCGTACAGGGAGTAAGGAATGTGAGGGCGGACAGGCTCAGCAGGAGGAACCAGGTCCTTCATACAGAATGGACTCTGCACGAGGAAGTATGTCGCGATCTCTGGTCTCTGTGGGGAACTCCTCACGTGGATCTATTCGCAACATACATTTCAAAAAGGCTCCCAGTGTTTTGCTCGGTCGTGGAAGACCCAAGAGCAATTATGGTAGACGCCTTCCTGCTGAACTGGTCTCGAGTGGACGTGTACGCTTTTCCCCCATTCAAAATCCTGGGGTTAGTTTTGAAAAGTTTGTGGCGTCAAAAGAGACGAGGATGACTTTAATAGCCCCCTTTTGGCGGCCCAGGAATGGTTCACGGAGGTGTAGAGTGGATCGTAGACTTTCCAAGATCCCTACCAGGAAGGACGGATCTTCTCAAACAACCACACTTCAAGAGGTACCATCAAAACCTCCCCGCTCTCGCTCTGACTGCCTTTCGACTATCGAAAGACTTGTCAGAGCGAGAGGCTTTTTTTCTCGCGAAGTGGCAAGCGCGATCGCGAGAGCTCGCAGAACCTCCACTTCGAAAGTATACCAGTCGAAGTGGGAGGTCTTTAGAAGTGGTGTAGAGCCAAGAAGTTGTCCTCCTCCTCTACCTCTATAGCGGAAATTGCTGATTTCTTGCTATTCCTGAGAGTAAAATCGCATCTAGCCGTATCCACAATAAAGGGATACAGGAGTATGCTCTCGGCTGTATTCAGGAACAGAGGTTTAGATCTGGCAATAACAAAGATCTCCACGATCTCATAAGATCGTTTTGAGACGTCAAAGTCTAAAGAGCCAGTACCTCCGAACTGGAATTTGGACGTAGTCCTCAAATATCTGTCTTCGGATAGATTTGAACCTCCTCATCAGGCCTCATTTAGAGACGTAACTAGAAAATGCCTATTTCTTTTAGCGTTAGCAACGGCAAAAAGAATTAGTGAGTTACAAGCTCTGCAGGATAAAGTAGGATTCAAGAAAGACTCGGCGATTTGCTCGTTTAAAACTCTGTTTTTAGCGAAAAACGAGAATCCCACGAATCCCTGGCCTAGGTCATTCGAAATCAAAGGAATGTCTAGTCTCGTAGGCAGAGAAGCAGAGAGGTCTCTATGCCCTGTTAGAGCTCTGAAGTTCTATCTTCAGAGGAAACGTCAGTTGGGAGGCTCTAGACAAGGTCTTTGGTGCGCGGTCAAAGACCCCACAAGACTGATGTCAAAGAACGCTCTAGCGTTCTTTGTAAGGAACGTCATTACGGACGCTCACAAGGTCTGTCCGGACGAACAATTACAACTTCTGAGAGTAAAAGCTCATGAAGTACGAGCTGGTTGCGACGTCTCTCTCGTTTTATAAGAATATGTCACTTAAAAACATATTAGATACGACATATTGGAGATGCAACTCGGTATTTGCATCTCATTACTTGAAAGACGTGCGTGTGACGTATGAGAAGTGCTTTTCTCTAGGTCCTATCGTATCGGCAGATACGATTTCTGGGTACGGAGCCGACACCAATCCTTAGAATGTATATACTGTTCTTCTGTTTGGATATGGTCGAGAATCTCTTCGAACAATGGAGGATTCAGGCTCGCACGGGCGGCCGTCTATGTTGTTCATAAGAGAATTCTCGTCATATCCAATTAGTTGAGTATAATTTTTTTTGAAAAATTTATGTATGTGTGCGTAGTGGTTTTTGAGTTACGGTTGTTGTGACGAGTTCGGGATAACTCGTAACAATCCTTAGTTCTAACACATGGTTAGGATCAGGTGGTCGGATTGTTGTGTGCTCCTTCATAAGGTGTATTGTCATATAATGGATCAGCACCCATTGACAAAGTCCTTTTAGGCTCTGCTGAGTAAGTGGGTAAGACCCCATCGGCAGACCCACAAGAACTCTTGGCCATAGATCACATATCTCGCTAAAGTTTCTTGAGGTGATGCAGACTACTGGGCAAACACCCACCAAGTCTACCACCTATCAGGTAGGAACCAAGGTTTATCTATACCTACAACATATGTGTTTACCTGTCTATTCCATATAGTAGCTGTCTCTTACCCTCCACCGAAGGGTGCCAATCAGCTATGTATATATCTGACAGGTAAGTTGATTGTATGAAAATGATATTGTTATGTTACAATAAAGTTTCATACATACTTACCTGGCAGATATATACAATTAAAGGCCCACCCAGCCTCCCGCAGGAGACAGGTGGAAGAGAGAAAATATGATAGAAAACGGGATGGTTCCTAGTCCTGCACCCAGGGCAGGCCGGTAGATCACCTGACCTACCTGTAGCGAGTGGCGCGAAATTTGAATTTCTGTCGGGGGACGACGGAGTCTTAGCTATGTATATATCTGCCAGGTAAGTATGTATGAAACTTTATTGTAACATAACAATATCATTTTCAAGGCAGTTTTGAAATCCAATATGGCGGCTACGTTTTGCATGGACGGTTCTCATCAGTGACGGCCACCATCTTTCCCCAGCCTTCCCAGCACTCATTTGAACAATGTTAGCGTATATATGTAACGTTTATTGATCTTACTCAAGATTGCAGTTGTAATCAGCACAATAAAACAACATTTTGTTGCCTATATTAGTGAAAGTATGAAACTTGTTATTCCCGGGGTTATGGTTTGAACTGAATTCATTCTTACCTTGTAATCGGCAGTTTTTATCCTTACTGCCATCACAACTGAAACTCCACAGTGCCTATTTGATTGTTATTATACACATTTTGGTCTCAGTTCACTCCAAATTGCACTTTAAACCCGTTGCTGTTCCTGGTTTCTAAGCGCGCGCGCCATAAACACAATTACGAACAGCAGACGACGAAACTGCAAAGTTTTATTCCCTAAACTGTTTACTTTACTCGTTATTTAGTTTAAATTTACTTATTTAAAAAATTTTGATTAATTCATGTATATTATCCCTTTTTTGCAACCAAATTACCCCGAAAAATTACAGATATTTCTAAAGTAGATAAAATCAATGTTTCTAACGTTTTCGTACATCTGGCTGCCGAAAACCATAGAGGACGAATACGAAAAGTGCATAGAGGAACGATACGTTTGTTTTTTTTTTTTGCTTTTTTTGTTTTTGCTAGCACTTTTCATTGATTTCAGTCTTTATTAGTATTTTGAATTTCTTTAATAATCGTATGCCAGAAATAAATGTAACCTTTAATGTTTGCATGCTAAGAATGGCAAAATCATCGCTTGCCACATTAGTGAGGCTTCACACATACACCGTTCCATTATTATAAACTGTTTCCATGAATTCTAGTTGTCATAGTAATGCAATAATGATAAAATTGCTTTAATATTTATGTATATATACTTCCAATACATAGCCTAATTTCACCAATTTCAACGTTTTGTGTGTAGTCTTATACCCAGTTTGGAGGGTCAACACACTACGAATGGCAACAGAGAGAGAGAGAGAGAGAGAAAGGAAGGCGGAGGAACGAAGAAGAAAAGGGATAGCGGTGGAGGGGGGGTGGGGGTGGGGAGAGGGTAGGTGGAGCTTATACGCGTGTTCGTATCCATTCTGCATAATGGAGTTTTTGTCTCTTGGTACAAGGACAAGTGTCGTTATTCTTTACGATTAGTGATTCACGATACCTTATAAATTACGGCACTGGGGTGTAATGCACTATAGCAAAATCTCGTTCTGTACGAGTGTTCGTTACAGAAATAGGTATTGAAACCCAAAAACGTGCTTGCACTGTCTCTGAAACCCATAGTAGACATGCTGCGTTAGTGTCAATCAAGTTTTTTATAACCAAGTATTTTTTACAAGCTAGCTATTGAAGAATAAATTTGTATTTTTCTCAGTCAAAACATATGCCCTCAATGCTAACTTTCCTCTTTTAACGACTTTCTGGTCATTGCAAATTCGGCCCCATAATTCTTATGGTGCGAAAACAGACAGAGGCCCATGGACGAAAACGATTGCATCACACTACGGCGATAATCCAGCAGTAAAACATCTTCATATATCCAAAAAGTAAATAATAAAGTATATATATGCGCATTACGATTATAACAATTATATGTATAGCTGATAACAATCTGCATGAATAACTGGTAAAACTGTTCTGCAATGACAGTTGAGTATAGCAATTATTTACAATAGGTACGAAAGTCAAGATGTCGTGACGTCATAATACAGAAACTTAAAAGAACGTTCTAATTCAGAAAATAATTACTTAAATTTTAGTCAGAGTCGAGTACTTTTCAATAACGAATATTTTCAAATGAATCATCATAAATATGTAAAATATTGATGTTTTTACTACTTATTTAAAAATTAGCTAAGAGGCACGCTTCTCGTCATCTTCTACCAAAACAGCTGTTTACTCCTGGCTTGTTTGTTGGTGAGAAATCGTGTTTCGATTGTTGTGATAAAAGTGCTCCAGCGTCTGTCGGGTACAAGTGTGTGCGGATTTATCACAGGAAATGGAAAGTTTGTTGACACAAGCGACTCCGTAAACATCGAGATGGCGTCAATCTTCGAAACATTTTTAGTTGTAAGTAAAAATTTCTAAAGCGTTTTGGTGAGATTTCCACTGCCGTGGGCGCCATTTTCAGTACCCTCTGTTTTAAATCTTAAAATTTGGCCTTAATTTCTAACTTTGGAGAAAATACTTACTTTGAAAGGAGAGTAGAGGTCTTTAGCTCCGTTTCTCACCAACAAGAAGTCGCGACTGATGCCCATCTCGGGTGTCAGGACGCGTTATAATGTACGTACTTTTTCGGAGGGTGGCAAGCGTTGAATGTAGGTGGCCTGGTTGGCCTGCCGTGGTGATCTACCCTAATTGTTATAATCGTAATGCGCATATATATCTTTATTATTTACTTTTTGGATATATGAAGATGTTTTACTGCTGGATTATCGCCGTAGTGTGGACGCAATCGTTTTCGTCCATGGGCCTCTGTCTGTTTTCGCACCATAAGAAATTATGTGGGGCCGAATTTGCAATGACCAGAAAGTCGTTAAAAGAGGAAAGTTAGCATTGAGGGGCATATGTTTTGACTGAGAAAAATACAAATTTATTCAATAGCTAGCATTGTAAAAAATACTTGGTTATAAAAACTTGATTGACAACTAAGCAGCATGTCTACTATGGTTTCAGAGACAGTGCAAGCACGTTTTTGGGCAATACCTATTTCTGTAACGAATACTCGTAACAGAACGAGATTTTGCTATAGTGCATTACACCCAGTGCCGTAATTTATAAGGGTATTGTGAATCACTAATCGTAAAGAATAACGACACTTGTCCTTGTACGAAGAGACAAAACTCCATTATGCAGAAATGGATACGAACACGCGTATAAAATAAAGCTCCACCTACCCTCTCCCCACCCCACACCCCTCCACCGCCATCCGCCATCCCTTTTCTTCTTCGTTCCTCCGCCTTCCTTCTCTCTCTCTCTCTCTCTCTCTCTCATCTCTCTCTCTCTCTCTCTCTCTCTCTTCTCTCTCTCTCTCTGTTGCCATTCGATATGTGTGACCCTCCAAACTGGTATAAGACTACACACAAAACGTTGAAATTGGTGAAATTAGGCTATGTATTGGAAGTATATATATAAATATTAAAGCAATTTTATCATTATTGCATTACTATGACAACTAGAAATTCATGGAAACAGTTTATAATAATGGAACGGCGTATGTATGAAGCCTCCACTAATGTGGCAACGATGATTTTGCCATTCTTAGCATGCAAACATTAAAGGTTACATTTATTTCTGGCATACGATTATTAAAGAAATTCAAAATACTAATAAAGACTGAAATCAATGAAAAAGTGCTAGCAAAAACAAAAAAGCAAAACAAAAAAAAAAAAAAAAAAAAAAAAAAGTATATAATTCACTTTTCCGTATTCGTTCCTCTATGCATTTTTCCGTATTCGTTCCTCTATGGGTTTTCGGCAGCCAGATGTACGAAAACGTTAGAAACATTTGATTTTATCTACTTTAGAAATATCTGTAATTTTTCGGGGTAATTTGGTTGCAAAAAAGGGATAATATACATGAATTAAATCAAAATTTTTAAATAAAGTAAATTTAAACTAAATAACGAGTAAAGTAAACAGTTTAGGGAATAACAAAACTTTGCAGTTTCGTCGTCGTCGTCGTCGTGCTGTTCATAACTGTGTTTATGGCGTGCGCGCTTAGAAACCAGAAACAGCAA
>NC_061087.1:41012370-41022115 GCF_015104395.2 Macrobrachium nipponense | reverse complement strand
AATGATTAACAAAATCAGATGCATTATAAAGAATTGATAAAATAAAATTAAACCAAAGGGAAAAAATGGTGACCCCATAACTCGAAGTAAAACTCAAATCGGCTGCAATATAAAAAAAAAAAGTTTTCCATACCATGTAATTAAAGGCCACGAAAATATATCTATCGATCGGTGGTCTCCGTACAATGCTGTATGGGCGGTGCCCATGAAATTTTAACGACAGCCCAGTGGTGGCCTGGCCTATATCGAGCCGACACACGATTATGACTAGATTTAACCTTAAATAAAATAAAAACTACTGAGGCTAGAAGGTTGCAATTTGTTATGTCTGATGATTGGATAATGGATGATCAACATAACAATTTGCAGCCCTCTGGCCTCCGTAGTTTTAAGATCTGAGGGCGGACAGACATAGCCGTCACAATAGTTTTTTTTTTTTCCAGAAAACAAAAAATCTTATAATAAAAAATTAAAAGGGAAAAAGAGAAGTTTACTGTGTATACATGTTGAAACTTTGCCTCAGCCTCCCCAAACCCCCACTCGCCGCGCTAGTCCGCGACGCGCCAGTCAGTTCAACTTGCTGAAATGACGACGGGACAGGACTGGCTCGACAGGACTGGCATCAATAGCCCCCATACACGATAAAGACTGACCGGTTCGCGCTAGTCGCTATGAAATCAGCGCGCCAGTCGCGTACGTGTATGGCCGCCTTAAGACATGTTATCTTTAAATTTGGGAATCTGAACACACCAAAACATACATTTCATAACATGATACACAGGTTCTGAGGTGAATTAATCGTATTACCACAATTATAATTGCATTATAAAACTTATACCTATAAGAATATATATATGTTTATAGATATATATATATATATATATCTATATGTGTGTGTATATAATATATATATATATATATATTATATATATATATATATATATATATATCTATATCTATATATATCTTATATATATATATATATCATATATATATATATATATATATTTATCATACATATATATATATATATATATATATAATATATACATATATATATATATGTATATATACCATAATATATATATATATATATCTTATATATATATATGTATGTGTGTGTGTGTGGTGTGTGTGTGTGTGTGTGTGTGTGTATTTTTGTACTAGCTGCTATATCTTCTCATAACAAATGCCCACGTTGTTATTTGATGACTGATACCGCTGTTAACGCCATCTTTACGTCTTTTAGAGACGCGGAAGTACTAAGTGGACGTAAATCTCATGGACATATTTGCCCAGGGGGGGTTGTTTTCCCATTTCAGCGTAAATCTGTCTTTCTGCCATTGCCTGGATTTGTCGAGAAATTTTATGACTTGGAGAGATTGCAGTAAGTGCAGCCTCATCGCAATTAACATTCATTTTTAGCTAATGACCCACAAGAAGCTGTAAACACGTGGCTAAATACGATGGCTGTCAAGTTTGCTTCCCAATCCCCAGAACGTCCGTTTAGTCATCTGCTGACTAATAGACTATACTCTCTCGCGAAGCTGCATCGGTCGTTTCCATTTCGTAAAATGGCGTCTCTGTTCTTCGCTGATATAAACTACAGCGAGTTCCTCCCGGAGTATTGGACTCATGGTGGGTACTGACGCGTCTCTCTCCGAAAGTAACTCATACTTTGCCGCTTATTGGAATAATGATTTACCAGGTGCGCAAAAGAGGCTCAGTTGCAGATGGCTAGAATGAAGTGTTTCATGAAATATCCTTTTTTCACGCGGCGTGGGTTTTCACCTGTTCTGTACGAGTCTCCATCCCCCATCCCCGGTCACCCGTCGCCCATTCCCCATCCCACATCCTCCATTCCCCGTCCCACGTCCGCCGTTCCCCAATCCAATCCTCAATCCCCTATCCCCATCACCGTCCCCCGTCCCCATCCCCCATCCCCGTCACCGCCCCCGCTCCATTCCCCATCCCCCATGAAGATACAATGAGATGGCTATTTTCATAAATCTTGCTTTATTAATTAGGTTTTTCTGCCAGTAAGCATTCTGCTGGTAGTGAATGCAGTCGTTTTAAATTGAAAATAAACGTTTTCTGACTTGAGGCAGAATATGGGTTGATGCCGATTATGGTATTTTTGAACAATATAAAAGATCCTGCATATATCTCAATATAAATTTTAAAAAAAGTGATTTAACATCTTTTCGAATTGCAGGTGACTGCTATACGATTTAATATGCAAAGAAAAACTCCAAATGTCTGGAAAGACCTAATACGATGATAAGCCCCTGAAACTGTTACCTGTTAAGGCGTCTAAAGTAAAGAAGAGAAATGGTGCAGGATTAATATGGATTTTCATTATCTCCAAAACAAATCAGATTACATAATCATGATACTCTCTGAGATCAGCGTCTACAAAAATCAAAGATAGGGGTGATGCAATGATCACAGAATTCGCAGTGGTTACCAAGTGGCCAAAAAAGCGGGGAAAGATAGAGACACTTATTAAATATATGACAAAGACGACTGCGAGTCAATCAAATGCTGCTCAGACAAACCATATAAAGCTCTTCTTCACTGCCGTCATTCATTCGTTCAGAAATAAAATGACACTGGAGAGGCGATGTTATGAAGAAAGAGAGTGCTGCAGTAGATTCAAAGGGAAATAAGCCACCGCTCTTCAATAGACATCCCATTCTGTAATTAAGGAATTTAGTGTTGAGAGAATGACAAGATTCAAAGCAAAATTCCGACTTTTATGGCAGAAAACAGCCCTGAGGTTTTGAGTGACTTACAAAACTGACGAATGAAAATCGAGCTGAGAAATCACGGCAAAGGTTGGTGTGCGTCGAGTCCCATGTAGGCCTAGTGGGTCTTTCTCATAAGTAGCCAAGAAATAATGTAAGAAAAACTATAATTCATTTGATGCCTCGTACGTTTGTTCCAGCCATGGTTTTTCCATTTAGTGACAAAAGACGTGTCAAGTAATATCAAAATTAGGCATAAAAGAAATATAGACATTTAATTGACTTTTGGCCTTGAAATAAATGTTTGTTGTTCAGTCCCTCATGGTTTTAACTTCAGCAAAGGCAAATGACTTTGTTCGACGAAACTGGAATTAGGTACTTACAAGACAATTGTCGAAGCGGAAGCAAAAGAAACAAAAATGCGCCGAGGTTTCTTCGGTGTAATCGAGTTTTCTGTACAGCATATAATGCGATATGAAACTCTCAGCCAAGGCCCATGAAACATTCAGCCACAGTCCGGTAGTGGCCTGTGTTGTTGGCACCTATAGAGGTGCCAAACGCACGATCATGGCTAAATGTAACCTTAAATAAAACAACTACTGAGGCTAGAGGGTTGGAATTTGGTATGTTTGATGACTGGAGGGTGGATGATCAACATACCACTTTGCAGCACTAGATCTAGCCTCAGTAGTTTTAAGATCTGAGAGCGGGCACAAAAAGTGCGGACGGACAGACAAATAGCTATTTCAATAGTTTTCTCCTCCGGAAAACTACAATGTGTAACGAAAAGATTGTATGAGAAGTCACAGACTATGAGAAACGGGTAAATCTGAATGTTACTCATCTATAGCTAGTGGAAATTGGTAAACAACCTTTCGATCGTTGTCAACTCGCAAAAAAAGCAAAATTCTTCATAGAGACTAAGGTTATATTTTTACACATCAATATTTAGCTGGTTTTCCTCGTCAGTTGTAAGAATTTAATTATATAAGGCTTCTATAGTTACAAGAACAATGCCTCTGAATTTATTCTTGACCACATCAGATTTATCTACGTAACACGATAGCGAAGTAACCAGACGTGAGAAAGACCAATCAAGATAATTCGGTAGTCCCACAGACGACTTGTAGCTTGGCGACGAAACAAGCAAAACTTTCTCTTTTATGATATTAATAGACTCAAGAAAGTGTTATATTTCATATTCTCACATCCGCATCAGGTGACCCAGTATTCATGACAGTATCCGAAATTCGAGCTATTCATGGCGAAATTCTTAAAGACCTAAGCAGCTTAGGGAGATATTTCTGGTAATCCGACCGAAAGATTCTCGGGTTCTGCTCAACGTCAGACATCCGCGTCCGAGGTCGAGATCACCAACGGACGTAACTCACGCCGGGTTTCTCTCTATATATATATAAGTTCGCGCGGAAGCTGGACCTCCGCTATTGAAGTGCAAGTGATGCAGTGAACGTTTTGACGTCGAAGCTCTCTGCTGAAGTGTTTGGTAAATCACCAAGAAACGAAAGAACTATTTCACAATATTTGAAAGTCAAAGCCAGAATGGCTCCTTGTACACGCAGCGCAATAGAAGAAGAGCAGTCTTCTTGCAGTAAGTATGATACTTGGACAGTTCTATTTACATTCTTGATAGAACTTTCAAAAACATAATTTTGTTGTACAGACTTGGGAGACTTCAAAATTTCCCCTGCCCATAGTGTTACACTTCAAGCATAGCATGTTGAAAATATAGCTTATTATTATTGTTATATCATTATTATTATTGACAGTTTCTGCGGCATTCAGGTTATATAGTCTTCTCTATTTTTCTTTATCTTCTTTTCATTAGCTTGTATCTGGTGTATCAGGTATCCAAAGGACGTTAAAAGATCCCAACTCACCTGTCAACTGTACCGCCCCCCTTGCTATCTATACCCATGTCAGATCATTCACCCTTTGAACATATCGCCAGAGAGCGTTTGAAATGTCAGATGTACTAAAACCGAAATAACAAGAAAACTTCTTATGTCCTTTGGAAACTTGATACACCAGCTACACGCTGATGGAAAGAAGATATTGACAAGAATAGAGAAGACTCTATACAAACTGGATGCCGTGGAGACAGCCATTATTTTCAACGCTTCTGCCCTTAGAGAAAGCCTCCTCCCTTATTATTATTATTATTATTATTATTATTATTATTATTATTATTATTATTATTATTATTATTTACAGACTGGCAGCATGTTGCTCTTCATAAAAATCCCCGGAAATTATGCTCCGCCGGTAAAACGTCCATAGCGAGATCGATTGTCAACATGGACTTCAGACACTGTAAGGTACGCATGGTCTATGCTTGAAATAATTGGCATGGTCATCTCTAAGAAAATTCGTCATGTTCACGAATTGTTCGGTAACTTCTTATTGCTCATAATCCCCAGGATCTGATGACTGACAAACTAGCAACTTGTTCTCGTGAGTGTAGGATATCATTAAGGTGTCTGATGTTATGCTGATGATATCTTGCTATCCAAATAAGAACATTTTCCTATTTTACAGGATAATCTCAGAAACGTCTGCCATAGTCTGAAAACTTCCTATCCCTTGAATTTGAGGACTGCTATTGTGGAAGAGGTCGTAGCTCTCCAAAAGGTAGAAGATTCTCATCACGTATTGAATATGATCCTTCTCCACCTACTCACAGACGTCAGGACCTTTGTCTTGACCACCTCACCTGACAGCGAAGAATCCATCTACCTTGGGCAAGAAGACTGTGAATTGTTACTGATGGAGGTGGAAGACAAAAATCACTTTCTTCTGGAAAGTATTAGAGTAAGCGGAGTTGTTATGGAACAGAATATCATATCAGAAATTCTTAGGAGGTCTCCTAGACTGCACACAATTCAAGTATCAGGGGAAATCTGTAGCCAAGTATTGGCAAGCCTTGAGAAACGCCCACGACGTAGCCTGCGCGCTCTCCAACTAGACAACACCTCTGTAAATGAAAGGCAAGTGATGAAAGCCCTTCTGGGCTCCCAGTACGATTTAGAAACTCTCGGAAAAATGATGTGTGAAGGGAAAAGCCAAGAAGAAATCAGTAACATACCACACCAGAATCTTAAACATCTTTCTGTCGATTCTCCTTTCATCGGCGCCTGTGGTGCCGTAGTTTTACTTCACTACCTTCGGAATTTGAGAAGTTTACGTTATGCCCAACCAGCTTACAAATCACTTTTGTTCCTTCAACATCTTACTCCTTCTGAGCCATTACATTTCGCCTTGACTTCCACAGAACTGTGGCGACCAACATCAGATGTCCTTTTATCGCTTCAAAGGCTGTGTCCCGATCTGAGGCATTTGATGATAGAGAGCACCGAGGGCAGCTCCCGCGCCCTACAACTCTTATCTTCGTTCACAAATCTAGAAAGTCTCACGCTAAGAAATGTCCCAGAGGCCGATATTCTCTTAGCAATAAAATCTGTTGGGGCAAATCTGCACAGACTTTCCATCGAATACGAAACCTTGACATCCATATCATACGAAGTTATAAAGGCCATCCAAGCGACTTTTCTTGGTCTACGAAGTTTAGAAATGGCCAATGTCCATATAGACGTGAAACCTGAGGACCTTCTCTCATCTATGAAACATGCCACTTTACCAGAACTTACCAAGTTGAAAATCTCACAGTCAGATGTTCATCCATCAATTTTAGAACGTCTGTTAGTCGGTAATAGCTGCCTAGATTCCTTGCACCTCGACATAAGTCAGGATGCCATGACAGAGCAGCTGTTGATCACTCTGTTAAAATACAACTCATTCCAAAGGTTATCTTCCATCTACCTCGGCGCTGGCACGCTCAGTCAAAAAGGCATTAGCCGGCTCATGGTGCTTCCCTCCCTAGAGAAGTTGTCCGTGGCAGTGGAATCTTTCCCGCGCTTCTCCAGGTCAGATTTTGACGGCCTGAGGAAGGACCTCACAGAGGGCAACTTCCGGTGCGTTCTCGAAAGTGTGGTGCGATGATGTGTTGATCTGCAGTGATCTCATCTACGTCATACTAACTCATCATTCATCTTTTTCATATGTTCTCATGTTTTGCATTAACATCTTGTCTATGAGTTCTTCCTCTCCCAGTTTTCATCTGCATTCTTTTGATGCTCAAGGAGTCAGTTTCTATGAGGAAAAACTTCAGCGGATCAGTTTTTCAAAAAGCCATATTTGTTGAGACATCACAGATGTTTACATAATGCCTGGTGCTCACTGCATTTTGATATCGTTTATCTTCATGTGGAATCGCTTATTGGTATTTATATAATTTGTAGCATAAGCCAAAATCACAAGTTATTTTTAAAACTATTGTGACAGCCTATTTATTTGAAATGAACTTATATATATTTATTCTTTATTTATTCATTATTGCACTATTTATTTGAAAGTAATTTATTCATTGCTTATTTCTAATGAGCAAAAATTGTAACTTATTCTGAATAAATGTATTCTATTCTTTGCATGTATGGAGCCACCCAGGGCTCGCTCAAACTTTTTTAAATACATATGTGAAATCCTTACAAGAGTTTTACATTCCTCAATATATAGCATGGCTGTCGTAGCGTACTTTCCAAGGGGCCAAATCTTAATGCAGACTTGGATAGTTTCCAGTATCAAGCAAACACTTTTGACCCTTTAAACTAACAGGTTAACTATAAAATAGTATCAGCGCTTACTATATATAATATATATATATATATATATATATATATATATATATATATATATATATATATGTATATTATTATATATGTATATATATGTATATACATATATATATATTTGCGTGTGTATAATTTTCAGGATTTCAGGAGGGGACAAGTGACCCCCCTTGCCCCTATGTGCGGACACCCATGGTTTATAGATATATAGAATGTAAGTATTTAGATTTCTTCTGTTCAAGAACGAAAGAAAAAATAAATAGTGTGATCCAGTCAAAGTTCCTGACTATATTCATATAGAAACTTAAAATGAGATAAATGAAGTACGATTATTACGTTAAATGAGGTTACACGTAGCTGTTAAGTTAATCTGTTTTGCCCTTAAAAGGAAACAAAAGCCAGCTGTAAGGAATATCTGCAGCACTCTTCGTGATTATCTGCAATCTCTGTAAAGAGCCTAAATCCTGTTACTGTTTCATCAACGGGACAAATGATCGTGCTCTGTCTCCCTGCCGATCTTTCCGAGAGGGTGACTGACCCCCAAGGGTTTTAACCCGGTACGTATCAACCTTTGAGGCGTGTTTAGTACAAACCCTTTGAGGATAACCGTAAAAACATCAACGAAAGACTGTAAATATCTTAAAGATAATGACCCCAGGAAATAATACTCCTAGATAACGACTCTCGAACTTTTTTGGGGGATGCTATCTAGGAGAGATCCCTATTTGCTAACCCTAGATACGTCAACGAAAGATTTCATCGCACTCAGAATTTTAAACGCTGCCAAAACTGTTAAGGTTTTGAAATGAAGTCGAAAATGATCTTAGTCGGGTTCTAGAGAAATGTCTTGAGCTGAACTATCTCTATTTTCTATATCTCGAAGGATACGCCTCCTACAGATAGGTGAAGGACTGAATGACCTCTCAAAGGTTGGCAATGAACTGTTGGATCTTAAACTTCTAAGATATAAGCGGAAGCTTTTAGAAGAAGGGTATGATGGACGACTCGAATCTAAAACATGTGCAAGACGAACGTGTTCGAATGCTGTAACTTCTGATTAATTTATAAATCTGATGTTCTTTTTGCCGAACAGACATTTTCACAGGTCTCGCGTTCAATATGTTTAGTTAATATTTCGCTTTGTTAGCTGTTTTATGGTCGTTCTTGGGAACTTTTCAGTCAAGCATAACTGAAACTTACCAAAACCACTACAGCTACTATTTTGAAAAAATAACGCATGAAAACGACAGGTTTCTTCATTATGTTGTCAATATTCTTACGAAGACCATCTGCAATCAAACAAGCAAAAGCAATGATTTCAAAACAGCTTTTTTTTTATATTTGATATCATTATGGCGAAGAGATGAAAGAAAATAATACATTTCGATCATCAAAGAAGAGGAAGGCATTTTATCGCGATGTATCTTCGACGTTGTTAAAAGAAAATCTTTCCTTTGAACCACTGATGTCAACTTCGTACTTATGGGTGTTCCGAGTTCACCATCGTAGGAAACAAAAGAAAAAGAAGAAAAAAAAACGCTCTGAAATGTGCTTTAACAAATGTATCAAAACAAACAGATTCTTAGGTCTATTAGGTTCAAATATTGAATAAATAAGAACCTTAAAAACGAACGGCGGAATAGGCTTGAGTTCTTTTAAGTCAGCAAGGACTCCTTTGTTTCAGCTGAAAGATTTTTGTCCATTTTCTAAATGAAATTTGCACCTACTGACAGGAGGCTTAAATCTGGCGTGATCAAACCCCCAGCCTTTTTTTCTCTCTTCTGTTTTGACGAATCTGTCACTTGCACTCCCTGTTGATAACAGCATTTTCCTGTTTTAATATTTTCCTGTTACTTCCATTGCCAGTAATTCTGTCCTTCAAATCCTTTTTACTCTATATCTTTTCCAACATATTAAACACACGCTAATCGAAAACTTAATTAAAATCTCAGTGTCTGGATTCCCAACAGGACTTCTGGAAGTTGATGGGAATCAGGGCATTTTTCTTACGTAGCCTAATACTAGAAATCTCTCGTCAACAACGGCTGGTTAACACCATTTGGAAAAAAATTTCTTGCCAAAGGTTGTATTGTTACTTTTTGCAGACTTATCAAAAGGTTTGTCTCCAACTGCATATTTATTGTTACAAAGGGCACTCTTCTTTTCCATTTCAGGTTCCTCTTTTCCATTAATGATTTTTAGGTACGCCGTTGCGCACGAATTAAAGTCTTTTTGCCTGTTTTCCTCTCCCAGTGGTTCTCTGATGTTCCTCTGTGTGTCCGTCCCGATCTGTCA